>NC_092578.1:4992500-5087500 GCF_037975245.1 Apostichopus japonicus
TTGTGATGAACTGCAATTGTGTTTTATGGGAATGCAGTGAAAGACAAAAATGAAAATGTGAGCCATATTTTCTATGGACGACACACACACACGCAAAACAAAGGCAAGATTAATATTTATTTTCTTCCATTTTTGGATGACATCAGATGGTCAAAACTGACGAACTTTGAGATAACATTTTGCAAGCATCTGACAAGAACCTATAATCATTATTATTGATTAAGCCGATTCTGCTATAAGTTTATTTATCTATCAGTCAGTGTATTAGTACAGAAGGTGCCGGTGATCATTATATCCAGCGGATCAGAACAGAGGGATGAAACAAACAGTTCTACATGTAACTGTAAGTAGAATTTTACTTTCTTAATTGATCTGAGTTAAGTTATGTGACCATATGTGACCATCTTAGATCGGTACCATTATATAGGTTTTATGCAAAACGAACTCACAAAAACGTATATATATTTATATCTATATATCTATATTTATATATATGTATCTATAAATATATATATGTATATATATATATTTATATATATAATATATATATAAATATAGATATATATATAGATATAAATATATATACGTTTTTGTGAGTTCGTTTTGCATAAAGCCTATATAATGGTACCGATCTAATATGGTATATATATATATATATATATATATATATATATATATATATAGATAGATATATATCTATCCCGATTTTAAAACAATATAACCAGACCCGAAGTACGAGTACAACAGCATGAGTATAGAGTACCATTAGTCAAGGTTATCCCTTGTGAGTATACACATGCGAGTACAAAGTTCTAAGCGCTAGTAAGAAAACATAATCTTAGACTAAATATGCCCGAGTACATTTAAACTGACTATTATACCGTTAAGTTACATTTTATTAACATGAATCTATACAACATCAGACATTTCCCAGCTGAACACCCCCCCCCCCAAAAAAAAACGAGAATTTGGAATGCGAGTTAAAAACTGTATTGAGTACAGTAACGGAGTACAAGTAGAACTCCTTTTGGTAGGAGTACACGTACGAGAACAAACTTCAGTCACACGAGTACGTTGTTTGGAAATAGGTATATATGTATACATAATATAATACGTACACGAGTGTACAAGCAAGTATGGTAGAATGCGAATGGACATACAGACTCACTCTTCACTTCTGCCACGAACTTACATTATTGTAACAATACGGGTGCAAAGTTAGGTAAACATCAGAGGGTGGGGGGGGGGCGGATCCGGGATTTCTTTAAGGAGGGTTATGATCCTAGGTTCGTTGAAGCCGATTTCCATATAGGGGGGTCTTTAATCTTCCCTACCCTCTGCCCAGAAAAAAAAATGAAATTTTGTCAAATTGTGCATTCTGAGGCAAGCATTTATAGAGTATAAATTAGGTCTATAATTAACTCTAATTAAGGCTGTGCTGATAACTACCTTAAGGGGGGAGGTGGGGGAACACCCACTTACCCATATGGATCCGCGCTTAATACTAACGCTTTGAGTTACTTCATTATATATACCAAATTGGTGCATTCAGTTAAAACATCTGAGCTTCACGGTCATCAGTATATATTGACCCCAATTTTAGAGGCCTAAAAATTGCTACAAATGTTCTTTCTTGTAAGTTCTGATTCTTTTACTTTTTCACGGACATTCAGGAAGTGTTAAAATGGACAACTAAATGTCACAGTTGGGATAATTAAGTTGAGAAAGGCAGTCAAAAATGTCCGTTTCCAAGTTTCATCAGTGGTGACCGTAATCTGAACTTCTAGCATATTTTGGGGGCAATATTGTGACGTCATTTGATGGCGGCAATACTCGGTAACTGTAATTGGAATTTTCGCCCAGAATTGTATACAAATATTCGGCTAGGCCAAGGTACATCTGCTAGTATATGTGCAAGCCGTTGTAGGAGGCTAAAAGAGTGTGTTCGGTATCTCTTTGAAAATTGTACAAAAGACTTTCTCCTTAGCATCTGTTGTGTCACATGTTCAAAACGTTTCTCGGCCTATTGAATAACCCACCATCCTGTGTACACATAGTATACATGTAGGCTACTTTACCGACAGCTGTTATAGTATATCTGAACCCATTGCAGCATACATATGTTTATTCAACGGTTTGGTTATATTTTAAAAAAAAACACCGTCGGGAGTTGAATCACATATATTGAGTCCCAGACATGTCATATTTTCCTTTATAGAAATATCTAGGACACAAATCGTGATTTAATATTATTATACATCAATTTTCGGAGATGTTTACATAAAAAATACTTCTTTCCACCCCAAAAATGTTTTTATTGTTCCGCTCTTCCTATTCAAAGTATAATGTAAGAGAAACTTTCTATCAAATTCATCTTTTCAAGTTGATTATTCTCTATGACGTACATGACCACAGCTGCAAAAATTGTCGTTGTCAAGTGAAATTCAGTAGATATGAAACAACTGTGTATATTTCATTTTTTCCACTCATTTTGGAGATATTTTCTTTGAATGGGGGGGGGGGGGGCGAGGGAGGGAGGGAGGAGTGATCTGAATTCTCTTGATGCTGTCCTTCTACTTTCATCAAGGTCAACTTAAGTACCAATTACCAATCTTCTAGTGTGAAAAGCACATCATTTCTTTGATTTGGCGAAAGTCTGCCACTGGGAAAACTAACAGCATCTATCCAGGTGTTTTTTTTTTGTGTTCAGTCATACTCATGTAAATATGTTATATCTTCTCATATTTCATTTTGTTCAGTGACACCCTGATTCTGTATAGGTCATGTGACAAAGACTAATAAACTCTCAGTCTGTTGTGAAATATACCCACGGATACTATAGTAAACGATGTCAATTAGTCTTAAAAAAACAAGAAGAAGAAAATGTAGTTTTTGACTGATGAAAGAAGAACAAATTCTAAAAGCATCGTGATGAAATTTACAAGCAGTTCCTATACATATATCGTTATCGATATAACTTTTGATAATTGAAATTATCACAGATTGTGTATCATCAGTGAACTTGAAGCAAACAGGTGTGACATCATAGTGTACACTGACAAGGATATGTTTTATTTCTTTATATATATTTATATATTTTTGGTCTCTTTTTGTTTTTGACCTCCGATTTGATTATGGTTACAACTTTCCCTATAAGGGGATGTCAAGTTAACAATATCCCAATGAGTTTTGAAGTTGGATATTGGATGTAAATTTTATGAATTTTTGTCCGTCGTACATAAATACTTTTATGTCGTCACACCTGTTTGCTTCAAGTTCGCTCCTGAATCAAAATGTGTCAATTTTAATTGACGTTTCCCGAAAACAGTACATAGCCTATGTATTTTATTGCAAAATTTCACCGTTCTGTCAGTCAAAAATAAGTTTCCCCCTGTTCTATCCTGCGAAAGTGTTGTATGAGGATTTTACTACAGCTCACTCTCCCCACATTCCATTCATAGAGACCATGGACTCAAGGAAGATTTTACCATGACATTAAGGTGCCTATATGGAAGGCAAGAAGTTTTCACTTGAAAATCTACTCATACTAGTTACCCATAAGTTCAGATACAATATAAATTGCTTACATATTTCGTCCGAAAACAAGATCAGAAGTGGGACGGGAGGGTTGGGAAGATGTATTTGCCCTCTCCTTACACCTAACTCCCCTGACCTCGTATTGACCTTTCCGCCTATATTAAACGTTTGCCAGTTTATGCAATTTATCATTTAAAGTTAGACCATAACTTCGAAGAAAATATTGACTCCCTACTAGTAGATTTGTCGTGTGTATTTTCTCATTCTAAAGATTGCAATCGCCAGACTAAGGCAGCAGTATAATTTTGAATACCACATGAACATAATTTTGCAGGAAATCAATGATGGTTTTCATTCAACTTTAACAAGTTTCAGCCTATACCCCCCCCCCCACCCCCCAACACCTTTTCTATCATTACATGCCAAAGAAACGCAAACATTTTCAATTTTTTTTCCTTCAAATTTTCGAATTAGAAATTAGTTAAGCTAATGTGCTTATTTGTTTAATTTGATTCTATTATCAAATTTAAATTGAATACTGTCCACATTAAAGACGGCAAGCTGCTTTAAAATGAAAACATTTATAGTTTTGTTCAAACAAACAAACGCAAGCGACGAACTCCGAACAAAATGTTAGACTTTAGGTGATTCAACTCTCCGATGTACATCTTCATGTGGGCAAGAGTTACCTTTTTTCCCGACTAAGTATGCAAAACATGGCCTACTTGATAATATCTGTCTTAAGCATTTATTGCCTTATATAGTATACAAGCCAGATACGTCCTCTATTCTCTGTAGACTATTTTGTATTATTCAACAATGTTGAATCTGGGATTAGTTTGGATCGCATGGTATCCTTAGATCATAGCTAAGATATCCCTGGTTACTCTGGTTTCAAACTGTCCATATAAACATGTCGGTCGATGCTTGTTGATGTTTTCTTTTCTTTTTGATTGAAATAGATGAAGTAATTGTGTCTTTAAGAACAACCTATTTCCTGGACAAGGTGCAGAGTCCAGCCCCCACCCACTCCCCAACTGAAACAAAGAATATTACAAAAAATTACTAGTGTGCAGTAGACATAAATATTATATAACATGTATATGCGGTACAACCTAAACAGTCGGGTGGCTTCCAATTCAACATTTTAACTCAAATTTGGAATCTTTTCAAGTTAGAAAGTCATTTCGGATGGGAAAACCGTAGATTGCTCTTGGATGAAAAAAAAAAACACCTTACCATACGACCCGACCGGGAATCGAACCCGGAACCTCCGGATTGCTAAGCCTCATTGCTTCAAATGCCACCGCCTTTATCCACTCGGCCACATCACCGGTAAAGGGGTTGGACCACCCTTCCATTTCGTCCCCCCTCCTCCCTGGAAGACGTTACATCCTTTATCCTCTCAGAATCCCTCATGACAAAAAAAAGTGGTCTCTCCCCTGGCCTACGCCAATTTCACGACCTCGAGACTAGCCATGCTAGATTCAATTATGATACAACTCCCTGGTCGAGGTTATACGTGTTTTCTGTCTCTGCTGAAACCCATTTTACATTACGTAGACCTAAGCGTGATGAATATTTTTGAGTTTGAAAGAAAAAGGTTGCTACTAGAACGAAGTCCTGATGCGACAGTTGCAATAATGGTTTACCATAATAATCCATTATAGTTGATGGCCCATAGCTACATACTCGGTGGGGAGGGGTGTGATAAGGGGTTTTTGAAACCGACTGACCATGTAGGTGGGTCTTGGAGCTTCAATAATGTACTAAAAACTGATTAATTTTTTTTTTAAGTTAAAAAGTGCCGTATACCCCTAACCCCTCCCCCTCCCTGCTTCCCATTGGATCCGCCCTTAGCCTTAAGAAAACTTTAGTAATGTTGTTAAACCAAGTCAAAATATAAACCTTTTAATAATAACCACTGAATGGATATTATTCCTATACTAATCTCCATATTGAAAAAAAATCTTGAAAATCGAATGCATTGATTAGAAAACCTTTTTGAGCGATATAGGTCAAATCAGTGTTTTAAGAAACACAATTTGTTCGGTGAAAAGTCACCGCCGTTTTTGTTGCTTTCGAAAGCCAGTGAAAGATGTAATATACAATATTCACAACGTGAGAGGTTCCATCGAGGTTGGTCTTAATTAAACATACAAAATTTGCACTTGCTAATGGCTAATTTATATACAGTGAACTGACGAAAGGTTGAGAATCTTCAAATTCCTTCTAATTTTGTGTAAATACCTGATCTTTGTGATAAAGTCGTCCATAAGACAAATATACCCATTGAACATCCTGACAAGTAGAACTAAATGTATTGCATTATAAACTGCGGAAGGTATGCTTTGGGCTACAATTATTGCTCAAGACCAAAAATATGCGCATTTAACCACATCAAAATGACGTAGAACAAAACAGGGGTTTATTAGTAAAAGGTTGTTAAACATGATCAAATAGTTGTAAAAATCATGATGACACAAATATTCATGCTAAATAATGAGAAAATTGAAACGTTTCTTTTAAGGATGATTACTGGGGCAAAAATTAATTTCGAAATGTTATAGACTGTTAAAAAACCCCATGTTAAAATTCACTATACGACAATTTAACTCACTTCGCAAAATTCGATATAGGCTCTCTCTCTTGTTGTTGCTATATAAACATCCCGTGAACTCCCCCTCCCCTCACCCCCCCCCCCCTTCTCTCGTTGGCGCTCTGTGCATCTTGACTATATTTGGCATTCGGTTATCAAGAACCTTTAATATCCTGCAGGTCGGTTCCGTTTTTAGAACGATACTCTCTGGTAATTTTAAACTCAATCAGATCTCTCTCTCTCACTGTTTGTGTTCTAAGTGTCCAAGTGCAGTTAGCTAGAATTATGCATATAGCACACAATTAAGAGGCGTATAGTGTTTATTGCAGATCATCAGATAACAACAAGCTTTTTGCTTCCCTTATCTTATAAGCCAAAGGTTACCTTCTGTCCATGAAATCTGCATGGCAGTTTGCTGACGACATCATTACGTCAGAGTTATAAACCAATGCCTGAAGCCTTCACAGTGTGGATTGCAATCACATGTACCCTGTATAGCAAACACAAAAGACATCTAGAAGATTAAGTCATATATATGTTATATAGTTAGTTCTCCAGTCCGTTTTGGTGTCGATCAAATATGCGAAACAGAACCTTAAAGTAACAGCGTCATAGGTGATTACAATCAACGAGATAATTAGGTAATTGGTTTGACCCCGGGCAATGGACAAATAGGTTCATAACGTTGTGTAAGACCCAAAAAAATCTAACTTTAGTCAGATTTTTAGTCCAACGAAAGGAAAAACAAAAAATCGATTCTCTACCTGAAGACAAACACGAATTTCTGTGTAGAATTAAATATTACTTACGGAATGCGATATTAAGGATCGAGTTCCCTGTTTCTTCAGAGGCGAGAAAGTTATAACACTAGGCCTAGGACTATGATCTAACTCACAAATGATTTCGAGTTGTTTAGCATCATGTTTGATCTCTAGAGTAAGGCAAATATGTCTCCAAAACAGAACAAGTATTGCTCGATACAGGTGACAAACGCCTACAGTGGAAGTACGACCTTCCTTACCGGTTTCGAACCTCTGGACATACAATCAGCGTCCATAGTCTAGTGGTTAGAGTGTCCGCATATAAAGCGGGAGGCCCGGGTTTGAATACCGGTGGAGGCTGGAAGTTTTTTCACTGTTCTGGATTTTCCAACTCACTACGATTTTAATTATATATATATATATATATATATATATATATATATATATATATATATATATATATATATATATATATAATATATAGGCCTATATCATCAGTTCTATTGAACTTCTATTGAAGTTGACCAAGTCAAATGTAAAGTCAAATGCTCTTTTCACACAAAAAAAAATTCTCCTTACGAAAATGTTAAAAAACAAAACAAATAGTCACTAATTACCTGTGTATATTCTCCTAACAGAGGTGGAAGTATCATCATTCTTTTTTCTTGGTAATAATACAAAACATATTCCAAAACAAATCAATAACCATCTCAGGGCCAGAGCTGTCATACGTAGTGATTTGTAACAGAAACTTAAGACTGTGATTCACCGTATTATTTCTATTTTTGGTATTTATTTTCTTCGTTTTTTTTTTAATTTTTCGTCTTGACAAATCAGTCAATTAAATTATCTCGTAAATATAATTTAATCGGTAACGTCTGAAACAATCACTGTAATCAATATTAAGGCTTATTCATCGACAAACCACCTGAAGGCGATGGAATTCCCCGAAAAACAAAGATTTCATTTTTGTTTAATAACGTTTAAACGTGTCTTCCCCGTAATCTCGTTTGTAAAGAAATGTGACAGCTGAGAGACCGTGACTGTATTTTTGGAGAAACGGAATGTTTAACGATACGTGTTAAATATAATATCAACGAAGTAATTGTGAAAGTCATAGTATAAGCTTATAAAAGGGATCTCGAGTCGAATTACTGAAAGTTTTTTTCTGGTGTTATTTTGCCCCCCCCCCCCCTCCCCGCGCCCTTCTTTCTTTTTGACTCATAAGTCACGAGTACACTACAAGGCCACATTTCTGCAGGGGAAAAAGTGAGAAGATTGTTCGTTTGTATGTTCGTGTGAGGGTGTGTGTGCGTGTGTTACTTATATGGGGGGGGGGTGTGCTCTTTTGTCTCAGGTTCTGGTTGCTTGAAACAAATCAATTTTATCAGTAATTATTGTGACATTAGTGGTAGTATATAGAATTCACCACTTCCATAGTTACGTAAGACAAAAAGAACCCGGATGGGATATGTTTTGAAGGTTCCATAAATTGAAAATATCTGTTCCACGTCGAGTTCAAATTAATTTATCTGGGTGTGTGCTACATTTTCAAGAAAGACTGTAGGTCTATACCCCCAAAAACATTCATGATTTTAAGAAACATGTAAGAAATGTTTTTTGTTAAAGCTGCTTTTTGCTAATTGTTTGCATTTTGTAGTCTTTGTTGTTTTATTTTTTTTTGGTCGTTTTAACTCTAATATTGTATCATATTAGATTTTAGCTTTTCGTCTGTGTGCTACTTTTCTGTACTTTTTAAATAATGATAATAATTATTAGTATATATAACTATTATTGCCCAATATTGAAATTAAGACTGAAACTGAGTTAAAAAAAACAGTGACATTTAGATATAAACTATATCTACGTTATGTATATATATAGATTATATGTGCGATATAAAATCATTCCAGGCAATCACAAAATGCTTATATTAAGATATTCCGCTTTTCAAGCAGAAACTGTGTTTTAACTATACGGTTTGTATATACGCAGGAATAATGTGTAAGTTCATTTATATATAGCAGGTTATACGTTGTCCTAAAGTTTACCTTATTAAGACATTATTTGTTATTTGTAATTAAGAAATTCAAAATAATTCTGAATACTTAATGTTTGTGTATTCGATTTTTCTTTTTTATAAAATGCGTTATACGTACAATATTATAGGTGCATCGTCCAATCCCTCAAAAACAGACTCTGGAAGAGTGAGGGGCGAAGGGGGAGGGGGTGGAGGAGGGAGGGTGATAAGAAGGTTCAGCTAGTTCCGGTTAGACTTAAGAGGAAACTATAACGGCACCATCAGCCATTACGAGGCCAATCAAGATAATATAAAAATGTCAAAAAGAGTGAGCAACTAAGTAAGTGATTGAAAGGGCTTACCCGCTCCCTTCCTATTCACAAAGGTACAAGGAGAAGGGGGGGGGGTTGAGGGACGGGGTAGGAAGTCGTAATTTTGACGTAAAAAAGTTTCTTTGAAACAATGACATTTATACGGTTTACATAAAGTATAAATGTTAGACATATTAACAGCCGAAAAGTCGAGATGTCCCATCTAGGCCAACGTGGCATCTATAAAACTGAAATTCTTCTGATCCCAGGCCCCACCTGTTTTCTGCCCCCCCCCCACACTTATTGATATCTTCCTACGCCACTAATTCCTGATTATGATTACTACATGAAAAGTGCTTTTAGAAAATCGTTCCGTCTTCCTCTTTAAATATGACATTTAAATTTGATAAAAGGATTGAAGAGGTTGCAATGGTAAGAGAGAGAGAGAGAAAGAGATAACAAATAAATTAAGTATAACTGAATAGGTTGAAAGCCATTGTCAGTCTATTTTGCTGGAAAGTAAGTCGAGTGTCAAGGATAAATATATATATAAATCATACAAAACATATGTACATACATATAAAACATATAAAGGATATATATATATATATATATATATATATATATATAGGTTACAATCAGTTGCACTTGATAAAACGACAGGGTGCCACATGTGTTGAAATAGTTCTTTCAAAATGACAACAGTGGGTTTTTAAAACTTGTTACATCCGATATGGAAATTTAAAATGAGTTAAAAGGTTTGTTTTTCAAAATAGTGTGAATATGCAATCTATCAACTGACATTTTTTTCCTAAAGTTTTTTCCGGGCTAACTAATAGTCTTGTTTTCAAGTTGTTTTTATTCGGCGACTGATGTTCATAATTCGATAATGTTTTTCCAGGCGATCTATATTCTTACAAGCATGAGATGTTTGTGGCGCGTTCATTGAATTACATTGAGCTTGTGTTGAATTCAATCATTGCTTATAGGTTTATTGTCTGTTGACCTCTATAGTAGAAAGAAATAGGCTGGTTCTAGATAACCCTGGTATGCCTGATTATGTATTAAAGGAGAATAGTCCGTTTCCAAGCAAAGCAAAAAAAAAAATGTCTTTAGGTTAAATATGTCATTATTGAGTGGTAGTGTGTTTCATGTGTTAGGATAAAACTCCTAAGCTTCGGTCTCCCTTATCTATACTTCATATCTCTACTACAACACGTCAGCAATCAAACTTTTACTTGAATGCAACGCCAAATCCTCTGTTTGAATATTCGAACCAAATACAAGATCCGACTCTTTAACCCAGCGCCGTCAAGAAACAGGTCAGGTCAAGAACCAGGTCAGGTCAGGTCAGACCCCTGAGACAACTAAAGTATGTTACCGGGTCCCCTTTTTAACATCTTCATTCCCCCCACCCCTGATCCCCTTTGGTTAATCCCTGCTAATATATCAGCAGCACAGGCGAGCCTTTATAGAAGATAATCTAATATTATCATGTTTTCCTTACCCTTCTCGAGAAAATGCAAAATTGGGACATTTCTTTAAAGACAACAAGAAATGAATAAGACTATCTCACATGTACAAAGATGATTCTATTTTTGCACGTTTTGCACTGATTTACCTAAAGTTATTTCAATTACAAATATGACTGAATTGTAGCTTATCTGCATGGAAATGGGGTCCTTATAGATATAGCGAAATATACCAAATACGTGCATTACAAAAACGGTTATTATTATTTCATAGACCTTTACAGGAGTTGCTATATACACACAACTAACCTTCAGACATATAAATTCATACATGTTTCCATAACAATTATTGTCCAGTAACATTCAGTAATTGGCAACCGCTTATTGACAAGGAAAGCTCCTTTAAGATTCAACGATCTTTGCAGCTGGCATACAATATATGTATATACATGTATGTTTTTGTGTGGATCGAACTGTTAAGCACTATATATACTGTAATTACAGGGAGGTAGTTACCAGTGCAGACCGGATGTATTCCCAGGGCAGCCTCAAATTGAACACTTTGGTTAATTTCGCCTTTCAAGAACGACTTCCTTTCATCTAAGGAAGAAGAAGATGAAGAAAAAGGAGAAGGAGAAGAAGAAGAAATAAAAAATATAAAAAGGGAAATGGAAAGTTGAATCTTAAAATGTGAGAATAGAGTATATGTTGGATTATAATGATATTCGCTGAAAGTAGATAATTAAATTTGTAAAACCCTCATTCAATAAAAGTCACCCAGTTGAATGAATAATATTATATTCCTTTGCAGTTCTTGTAGTAACCACAATTGAACATTGCTTACGAGGACATGTGGTTTTATTTTCTGGGGCAGCCTCACGAATGTCATATTGAGGTCTATATATATAAATATTAATATTTGATTTTGTTTTCCACTGTTTGAGCGTGATGGGTGGTTAGAGTACAGAACCAGTAACAAGAAACACATATGTCTCGGTGATTGTAGGTTCAAATAGTATGAATAAGGATAAATAGAAGAAGAATAGTTTATATAGTACTATGTTATTAATTTCGCATAACATACGGTTAATGTAAGCAAGTGAGGTTGATGGCAACATGATCCTTATTAATATAGCCGATATGCAATATTTCGGTAGTTTAATGTAACCATTAAACTATCTCATCTATATTTATACATCAATATTTTTTTACACTGAATCAACTAAAATCGTAAACTTTTTATTCGTAGAGGAAAGTCTTGGTAATGCAATGTATCCACAATATCTATGAATGCACGACGATGTTAGAATATATATTTGTCGGTCACAGAACTGTGCAAAGTTAAACGTAAGTCCGAACAAACCAACGTATTGACCCGTGGAATACGTGTGTATTTACAGAACAAGTACTACATCATTAGTACAAGAGTATGAGTACAATAGCATGAGAACAACAGCATAATCACAACAGCATGAGTACAACAGCATAATCACAACAGCATAATCACAACAGCATGAGTACAACAGTATGAGTACAACAGCATGAGTACAAAAGCACGAGCACGAGTACAATAACATGAGTACAACATCATAAGTACAACAGCATGAACAAAACAGCACGAGTACAACAGCATCAATATAGCAGCATAATTAAAACAGTATGCATACAACAGTATGAGTACAACAGCATGAGTATAACAGTATGAGTACAACAGTACAAGTAGAATCCCATATGGTACGAATACGTGCACAAGTATCTATAAGCACGAGTATATACCGCGAGTACGTAATCTTGCAATAACACCTACACTTGAATTCCAAAATGCCCCGAGGAACAGTACGAATACAAGGGACATGGGACACCCCCCCCCCCACCCACCCATCCTATGAAATATTTCGGACACTAAAAGTTAGTCAAAGCCTAAGAATAAGTTTGATCAAAACAGGCAAGAAACACTGGAGTGGAGAAAAAATACGCACGTTTCGCGTCCGGGAATTCCTTACTTTGACCAATGCTATCTAGTACGCATTTAGTAGTTCAGCTGGTATCTTTACTGCTACACGCTCATGCCCCACCCCTGGACCGCCCCGTCCCCATCCGAGAAATCCTTTATCCGGTATACGGATAACTAGCTGATAACGTTTTAAACAATACCACAACCACGCCATATTTTTGTACGTAAAGTATGATAGGCCTGTGTGTAACTTAAACTATATGTATGTTGAAGTCTTCCGCACTGTACGATGCTTAAAGTTTGCTTTGCAAACGACTGATTTTCTAGAGTTTTATCAACATCTTGATTTTACATGGATTGTAAAACTTGAAGTGAACAGTCTAATCTATGACATATATTCACATGAAGGGCAAGTCACAAGCTAAATTAAGCAAGAAAGTGCAAAACCATGAATGTATGGTTGACGGTATAATATTTTCCTGGACCATGGCCAAGAAAAGAAACAGGATAAATCCGTGAACCGAGAAACACAAGCTAGAGATGAGTAACTAACTGTGAGATGGTTGGCTGACAGTATTAGGGGGGGGGGGGGAGATTTCATTCAATATAATTGAAGAGTCATGGTTGCGTCATAAGATCGCAAATACCTTCACAGTTTAAACGTTTAATAGCTTTACAATTAAACTAGACTTGCCAGTCGTTTCTTTAGGCGGAATATATCTGTTTCGGTTATCACCAGATATATCATCTGACAAGGATGTCAAAGTGAGAGTAGAGACGGAAGTAGACAGACGATTCGCAAATTTAATAAATATCTCTGATAATTTGCTTTCCGTCTTTCAGTCTGACCGTTCAATCCTTTAGTAAGATGACTCAATGAATTGTGGTTTGTATGACCTTAAAACTATATATGAAAGAATCCTTCATGTTAAATTTGTATATTATTGCATGGAAGAAGTTGCTTTGATGCATTTGCTTTGCTTGGTGTCGAGGAAAAAACATATATGAATTGAATATCCTGCTTAGCTTAAGTGCGTCAAAATGAATTCCACGATTGAGGATGAAAAGCATTAAATGTATAATCTGGGGGAAAAAGAGTTTTTTTTATAGATATTAGAATTTAGGCTTCTAACCTAAAGTACGTCAGATGAACTTTATTGTTTAGAAGGTATTATATATATATATATATATATATATATATATATATATATATATATATATATATATAAATCCATAGGGTCATGGCTCACTGTGTGTGTATTGAGCCAGTACGGATCAGCCTCAGTTCATAGCGTTTCTTTTAGTCTCAGCCCTAACCCTTACCTTACCCTAACTTATACCCTATACCCTAACCCATAAGCGAACCCATAGCAAATCTGATATCCCCTTATCATTCGTATAACTTTGTTATTCCTGATTATAGAGTTATGTTCAGTCAAATTGTACACTAAGCCTGCAACCACATTCCCAGCTTAGACGCATAACATTTCTGATATTTACTATACCAATGCAAAGAACATCAAAACAAAATTATAGGATCGGAACCTCCTTGTACATGCTTGGTAACGGTTGCCGAAAAGACAAAATTGGTTAAAACTGTATAAAATATGTCAATATTAAAAACAAATACACAGAAATAAGAAAAAAAGTACCAATTTCTTTTCAGGTCAAAGACCACGTGGTAAATGACCTCAAACCATCATATAACTACCATATGTTCTTTCTGCCGAACCTACTAGTGAATGTGACGGGTTTTTTACTTACTAAACTGAATCCATCTTTCACTAACAGATTAAATATAGTTAGATGAAGGTGTATGGGTGGATTTCTGGATCAATGACCTTCTCTGGTACCTACACGCCCGCTCTTGGCGAATTGAGCTTTTGCCTGTCCATGGGGTAACACAGACATTTTTTTTTTATGGAAGAGAAAACGGATATTGCTCTCAAAAGAGTTTTTCAGAAGACCTTGAAGGCCCATTTTGAAAATTTAAGCAGGCGAACAAAGCATGGAATGTTGATGAGATAATTAATAACATTTCATCTATACTTTATATAAAAAAATATATATATATTTTTCATGAGCAATGTCCCACCTCAAAACTATACCTCAATCAAACTAAACGTGGTTGGGTGTGGTTGGGTGTTGGAAGACATTATTCAATGTGTGACGTCAGAGAATACCAACCCGGTGTATGAATAACCGCCCTTTGTTTATAGTAGTATGTATATATATATATATATATATATATATATATATATATATATATATGTATATATATGTATATATATATATATATATATATATATATATATACATATATATATATATATATATATATATATATATATATATATATATATATATATATATATATATATATATATATAAATATTTAAAGTGCTTACACGCGTAACATCTCCATTAGTTATCTGGGTGTGTTTGGAGGGAATGTGCGACATGATAATATGTTGTTTTAGTCATGGAACGAAATCAGCTACTTTAAAAAGCAGTTTTTTCTTCTTTTTTCTTCCTCTTCATTTTCCAACTGTGACTGAATTGAAAAATTCTGCACTATGGTAGTTAAACATGGCACCAAAGGCAGTTATCATTTTCTATATTAAAACTAATAAGACTAATATGTTTTATTTATGAGTATGTCACATAGCATTAAAGTTATATCTTTTGAAAGCATACGTCAAAAAACAGGATGCGAATTAGGTCAGAAATTGAGAGTATTATACCTGAATATATTAAAAAATAAACCCCTTTGAGAAAATGGACCTTCTTGACCTCTCAGACCACACATGATTGGGGTTTGTTCAGTCGACGAAAATGTCGGTAAAAAGAAATGAAAATTTACGGTTCTAGGTTACCTTAATGATTGACACAGATGGCATTTATATAGTCAATTTCTTTTACGAAACATGAACTATACACACCACATGTATATACGAGAATATTGTGGGACCTTTTGTTGTTGGTAATACACACTCCCCTCCAGAGTTACAATGATTGGTACATTTTCTTGATAAGCTGAAAATGTCAAGCTTTTGTCGAATAAGTTGTTGTCTAAAATCTCGGCAATAAATAACTAAATTGTAAAAAAAAAAGGATGACGTTCCGTCAAATCAGAGAATTTATTTTTATTTTGGAAAAAAAGGATATTCTATATACATGATTGCTATAAAATAATAGTTTATATCCTTTGTTGTGGTTCATCAAAACAGCTAACTATATAACAGATCCGGGACCTCAGGAAATAGATGACCTGCGAGGCGACTAATGGTATGCATGGATACCGAAATTAATACCGAATTGTTTTATGTATTTTTAATGTCCGTGAGCGAAACGTGCTGATAACTTTTTTCTTCATATTTTAACAAAATTATGTTTGCTGTACAATTTTTAGTACAAAAAAACAACAACAAATAAATACAGAGAAGGGGACGGCCAGGTTCCCCGGTGCCGCTAAGTGGATCAGATCTGGCTGCAGCCAAACCCTTTGAATTTCCTACGAATGATTCGGTTAACTCAAATACTTATTAATAGACCCAAAATCAACAAGTATCACAATGTTTTGTTTTTTTTAATATCGTAATCGCAGTAATATGATATGTTACCATCGTTCTTGCAGAAAATTCCAACCTTTTGCTGCTGTTCTTATCGTAGTTCGGCTTCCAAACAACTCATCTTTCTGGGTCAATCGAGACCTTGTGAAGTAGGTCACCGATTTCCCTTCATGAATATTAATGACTGATCTATTTCTCATTCTTTATCTACATGTCGATGGCTAGAAACATGTGAGGTTTACGATACACGATATATATGTATATATATATATATATATATATATATATATATATATATATATATATATATATATCCGACATTAAAATCGCTCTCGGGTTTAACAAGACTTACACTGACAATCAATTCCCATCTCCCAGCGGACATCTTACTGTATTTAAGGATGAAAGTTAACACCCTGATTTTATAGGAACCAAGTTTTGTGGTTGAGATTTTGGTCCCATTTTTTACCCCTTAAGTTATCATCTTTCGTACAGAAAATTTTGCTAGGATTAGAGCCAGTGGGTGGGCCTTAAAAACATGACGCCGATATCTTGAAGACGTGGTTAACCCTTAATTGACTTTAATGGGCTGACTTAATGGTGACGATGTACGAAGACGAACATTTTTTGTCTTCTTCTTTCAACTGTATAAGAACTTAAATCGTAATAAAATTAGTAACAACAAATTGTAAAGCAATAGATTTCCATTTTGGAAGTAGGTCAGTGTCAATTATTTGGTATCAACCTCCATTAAGATTTACACAAGTCCGCACGAAGGGGGGGGGGGGTGGGGGGGGGGGGGTTGGGGAATACGCGAAACTATGGCATTTCTGCCTCGCACCAAAATATTATATACATTGAAGTGATAGATATCCCTAACAGATAGATTCAGCACATTTTAAAGGCTATCAGAGTTGGAATAAATCCCTAAGCATTTCCTACATGGCATAAGAGGAATGCGATTGATAATTGCCTCAGCTTTATGGCGAGCCGTTTGTGCTAATGATCGAATAAGTTAGCAGAATAAGTTGGCACGTGTGAGATGGCATGATGACGTGTTGTCACAAAGGGTGCATCGTGAAACTGGAGGGCAACCACGTATTTTCTTCTGGAGGTGGCTTTAAACCCCCAGAACAAAATCAGGGGTAAAGCCACTCCCCTCCTCCCCACACCTCATGGCACACAGAATATTACACACAAATCATATAACATGTATGTGTTGTGAAAATTAGAAAGTTGAAAATTCATTAACATTGTTTCCAACGTTGCAAAAGGTGGCACCATTTTTACGTCAACACACCATCATCCATTTTATCAACATTTCTTAAAGAAGAGAGGCACCCTCTTCTTATACCGGTACTCCTCCCCCTGGCCGACATAGCATCGTAGCCCGCCCCCGCCCCCTGCGGGCCAAAAGTGGTGGCTGCGCTCCTGGTCATGACGGCAAATCATCCAGCTTGTCATGGTGTGAAGGTGTTTGGGTTAGATCTAGTCAGGTTTACTCATTTATATCATCACAACATTGCTCTATACGATGAACCATTTAATGTTCACTCCCCCTCCCCCCTCCTCCTCCCCCTCCCCGCCCCGCATTCCCACAGACCTCGTCGTCCACCTCCATCCCTCCCCGTATTCCCGTTCCCCAGTAAGGATTCTAAACGTGACTTGAAAAACGAATACCGTATTGGATTCACCAAGTGGGTGGTAAAATCAACGAATCATATACCCATATACATGTAACAACAACAGCGCAGAGATAAGTTAATATCAACTTGTAAAAAGAGGTTGATAATGTAAAATATCCTGATGACATTTTCATTCAATTTCCGACATACCGTTTCCGTTTTTCACCTACAAGTGACCTCGTAACAAATGGGTGTGACATCATAAAGCACTTTGTCAAAATATATTTGTCTTTGAATTTTATTTTTTTAAGGTTTTTTTTTCGTGTGTTAACACGATCCATGTTATCTCCATCAAAAATTGGATGCATCTTCACATGAAATACAGTAAATTCCTTGGTTTTGTGTCAAGTTCACAAACCGTGTAAACAATCATGTTAGAACCCTGTGCCAAATTAAAGGTCAAACTAGTGTGGAAAAAAAAACACACACACACAGAAAAATTAAGGAAACTAAAAGTACATATATGACATTACACCTGTTTTTTATCCTCAAGTTCATTTTTCCTAAAAAACTTTGACAACTTTGTCTATTAATATCTCGTAAATGTACATGTCTAGGTATTGAAATGCAGTTTTTCACCGTTGTGCTTATACTGAAGTAGTTTTTGCTTTAGCAATTAACCCTAAAAACCAATACATTTAAAGCGGTATGTGCACCAGTATGCACATAATACATTAAAGTGGCCAAAACAATGTGTACACCACAGTGGGGTATACGTAGACACTTAAACTGTCCATGGCTTTGCTCAATATTGATTATGATAATTCTATATAGGACTAGCCTAGCTGAAAAAAAACTTCCATCATTGCATGATGTTGCATTTTTAGTACGGTATACTCCACTTTCAGTTTGTGAGAAAATGTCCTTTAAAATACAGAAGGCGACTCATACATTAATGTATACGGTGTGTCTGATCAATATAATTATAATATAGAAAAATATGAAATATGAGTCAGCTTCTCGGAAACTGTAAAATATCGAAAAAGGAAAAACAAAACAAAAATAAAATAAACTAAGCAATAGAAAACATTTGTGACACAAGTAACATGGTCATAAACACATTACATGTTCGTCATGTACAACTGGTGTTGCATTCTATAATTGGGTAGTGTACTCTACTGTTGTTTAGAGTGAACAGTTTTGGTAAAATGGTATACAACGATCAACAAATTGTGTTAAAAACAACAAAGAATTAACATAAAACTATATAACTGAAGAAATGACGTCATCGTTAATTGCACTTAAAGGAGCCTTCCAATCGTGTAACATATTTTGCAACTGAAGTTCTGTAAAGTTGGATTCATAGAAATTGGATGGGGGTGTTGCGTTGCCTGCTTGCGAAATGTCTCTTTAATATATAGATACTCGTCCGTTCGCACGTACGAGATCGTACGATTTCACTTTTCCTACCTCCCTGCAAAATATACATCATTATCATCTTATATTCTTCATCAAATATTGTTATTCTTTCCGTTGACGTGAATTACCTGGTTCAATGGCATGTGACCGTTGATGATAATAATTCTATTGTTCCACAGCACGCACAAATATGCCATGCATTGTTACATAATTGTTCATGTGATGTATAGGCCTATCTCGATTTTCATGGTATAGGTATGTAGGCTGCTGTGTAATTTGATGTGTATAGGCCTATATAGGCTACAAGAAATTGTCCTTTACCACCCAATTGTATATTGACTTGTGAACTTGCTCACGCCCCTTTGCACTTTTAATTTTAGCACCACGGGGGCAAAGGTTGTAAAGTGGAGTCTATTTTTGTCGACTGCGGCCTATAAAAAGATTGTCGTTGACAAAGGTATACCGTATGTTTTGCTCTAACCACCAATCGTGCACATTACAGTGTAGTTATGTCTAAATACAGGCAAATCCACGATAAGTGTGAATAACGGTAACATGCAATAACAGTAATAAAAAAAATGATTCAATTTATTCCATACGGAATTTTTGGATGTCAACAGGAAATGTTTGGATTTAGATATATAAAGCCAAAGAAAAAAATTAAATTAGATACACTTCCATAATAATACATATATATATATATATATATTTTTGATGTGTAAATAATTTTAAATCATTTAATTTTTGTAATTTTTCCACAACGTTTCCTCATAAATTAATATATGATATCATGCTATTTTTAAACACTCATAAGAGCAAATGGAAGAAATGTATCAGTTATTTGTATTTTTTAGAAAAAAAAGATTGCTTAGAAGAAAATTGATAGGTTCTGACTGGACACAGCATGACATTAATCATAGCAATAAAGCCTACCTAGCTTCCCATCAAGTGGCAAAAATGTATGATCTTGTAGACCTACACCGTTTTCGTCTGTTAGCATTATCACACGTTGAACGAAGATATGACATTTTTTTGTAACCATACGCATCGCTGTATATGAATCAATGTTTCTATTTCTTTTCATTTCTTCTTTATTTTATTTATTTATTTGTTTGCTTCCCAATTTAACAATGTGTTTTTCATATTGATTTCATATTGAAGCTTAGTAGATCATACTATGTTTTGAAAGAAAATTAGAACGCTGGGATAACTACTTAACGTAGTTTGTATAGCTGATGTATTATGTATAATTGGCTATGTAAAACAAAATGGATGCCACATGTGTATGTACACTGTATACAGTGAAAATGTTGCTCACTGGTAAATGTATCCAGATATACTCTACAATGCGAGAATATCTCTCATAGGCGTACATGAATTACAAAACATCAAAACCTCCAACCGCCGAATAAAAAATGAAGGCTTTCACTGAAACCTCCCGATGTATTTTGATATATAGGCAATTGTGTATTGATAGTAAATAAGCTGCGTTAGCAGTTGTAAGATTTACTGCTCGTACGGATATATACAGCGACTTACGTATCTGATTATCATTTAAGTTAATTAATTGCGTACAACTGTTTGTTCGGACAGACACAGATACCCATAATTCTAATTACAAATTGACACGAGGACATGACTGTTGTTGCTTTTTTTTTCTTCTTTTCTTTTCTGGTTCATACAGTGGAAAAATTGATGCTGGGGAATTACATTCTTCAAACATTTTATTCTCGAGTGATGAAAGCACTCCAAAAGCTCACTTAACGACGGTTAATAATGGCATCATGTCGAAGGTCAGAACGAACGTACACATAACTGTATAAAAACAGAACATAACTCAATTCTAAGCAGTAGCATCGTCGCCAGACAATTTGATGTGTGTGTGTGTGGCGGGGCCGGGGGAGGGGGGGGGGGGGTAGGCACAGCAAACCTAGAGCAACATTTGTGGGGGGAGGTGGTGCAAAGAATGAGGGTAAAGCAAGCCGGCGCCATCGCGGCGTTAGGTCGAGAGGCCGCGCCATAGGGCCCCTGTTGGAGGGAAAAGACATCTTGAGCTTTGCGTTTTTCATCGTTTACAGAAGATATACTGATATATACTCAGCTTCAGATAAGCATAATTTTGTAGATAGACGCAAGTGAACTATTGTCATTTAAAAGTCAAAGAGTTGTGTATATCTTCTCTGACAATACGTTTTTTTTTCTCGGAAAAGACAACTTTCATTCGGGTAATGATTTGCTCCCGCCCCTCCCCTCATCAGCGCTACTGATTGTGTGTCTGGACATTTAAATTACATAACGTTTCCCTCCTACAGGAAGAGAATTTGAATCGTCAAATTATCGATAACAGATTGAAAAATTAATCTTTTCCTTAATTTAGAAAACATTTTAATTATTTTTTTTGTCATACCGAGGGATAGAAGTTAGTTCCTTGCTATCTCCACCATTATTTTTACATTGAGCATGCGCAGTTCTATTCTGAAGAGAGGAAGAACTAAAATAGGGGATGAAAGCACGCAATGAATATGATGTACAACTGATGTACAATTGATGTACAACTGATGTACAACTGATGTACAACTGATGTACAACTGATGTACAACTGATGTGCAACTGATGTACAACTGATGTACAACTGATGTACAACTGATGTACAACTGATGTACAACTGATGTACAACTGATGTACAACTGATGTACAACTGATGTACAACTGATGTACAACTGATGTACAACTCATGTACAACTCATGTACAACTCATGTACAACTCATGTACAACTCATGTATAACTGATGTACAACTGATGTACAACTGATGTACAACTGATGTACAACTGATGTAAAACTGATGTACAACTGATGTGCAACTCATGTATAACTGATGTGCAACTCATGTACAACTGATGTACAACTCATGTATAACTGATGTACAACTGATGTACAACTGATGTACAACTGATGTACAACTGATGTAAAACTGATGTAAAACTGATGTGCAACTCATGTATAACTGATGTACAACTCATGTACAACTGATGTACAACTGATGTACAACTGATGTGCAACTGATGTACAACTGATGTACAACTGATGTACAACTGATGTACAACTGATGTACAACTGATGTACAACTGATGTACAACTCATGTACAACTCATGTATAACTGATGTACAACTGATGTACAACTGATTGCCTTGCCTAAAGACACACACCATTGAATGTCTAGTATTTTCGCTGTGTTTCATCAGTTTAAAATAACCGTCGCCCTTAGCAGATCAACATTGCCTTCATTAATTGGTCAATTTCATGAAAATCAACCATACTTTGAAGCTAACGGAGGGTTTTATTTAAAGAGTCGTACGCATGTTTCTTCAGCACTGTTTTCTCTCCCCTCTCCCCTCCTCTACTCATCGCCTATCCAACCCCCAACTCATATCCAACCCCAACCTTAATCCAACCCCAACACTAACCTTTATCCAACCCCCATCAGTCACTAACGTGAGTTGTCTAACGATAAACTGTTTCGATATATGACCTTCAGCCGTGAGCCATCAAATTATGTACATATGTATTTATATATATATATATATCGAAAGTTTCGTTCTGTCTAATTAGCCTATAGCGATCGATCGACAACGCTGCACTTTCGTTCGTACGTTCACGGAAGCAAATATTTCTACTATTATATCTATATCTATATATATATACATATATATATACATATATATATATATACATATATATATATATATGTATGTATATATATACATACATACATATATACATATATATATATATATATATATATATATATATATACATAAATACATATAAACTTAATAGCAGAGACGAAAACGCTTATACGTCGCACCAACAAACCCGTTCCGACGAACATCCTGCAAGATTATATCGACCAACATTATCTAAAATACATTCTTGCTACACCCGGCGGTGTCATATTTGAGACTTATATAGAGTTTTTGCTGTTTTCAGTCAGGAAAAACGTATTCCAACCAACTTTTTGTACTGATACACTTTTCCAGAGAGACAGAGAGGGAGAGAGCAAGAATTTAGATTGTCGATCTGTTCCTTGTAAGTAAGAAATAAGGGAGGTGAGGTGGAGATATAGAGAGTAGAGAGAGAGAGGTGAGTGGAGTGATAGAGGTGGAGAGAGAAAGAGAAGTCAGTTATGCATCAATCATCATAGTGCACGTTGTAGATGGTTTGTCGTTTCATCAGGTGAATTCGTGGCGGACCTCAGTAACGCGTATCATGTTTAGATGTCATTCTCCAACGACTTCCGTTAAATGAAACGGGATCTTAGATGTCCCCGTGAGCGGCGGGAAAGTATAGTTAAAAGTCATGTCCGTTTAGGTGCGAATAAGTTACAAGAAGGAAGAGAATCAAGATATTATCAATTTTTTTAAGGGCATCTTTGGAAGATTTGTTCTGGGAGGCGAAGCTAATCAACAGTCTCGAATACACTGCTGTTGGCATTTTCTGCCGTTCTTGTAGAAGTTTCGTTAAAAAGGAAGAAACAGTTTTGAGTAAGTCTTAAATATATATATATATAAACACACACACACATATATATATATATATATATATATATATATATATATATATATATGTACATTTATATATATATATATATACATTTATATATATATATATATATATATATATATATATATATATATATAACATTCAAATAATACATTGACGATTATTTTAAGAACATTCGTCATCATTTGACACTAAAAATACTCCGAAACATATCGAACGTTATTGCTTTAATGCAATCGATTAGTTTCAAATATAATGTCATGCAATCGAATTTTTGTCTAAGAAAAATGTAAAATATGTGTAATGTTTACCAAGTAAGACTATTTCATTTTTAAAGTGATAAATATTAAGGAATTCTCACAATTGTTAATATATGCGTATATCTGCTAAGTTATCTGGAAGGGTAACATTTGGTGTAGGCGAGGTTAGTGTTAAGTCTATACGAGCGATAACTAACCGGAAATGACGTCATGTCATAACATCCATGGATATTTTGGTCTCCAAGCCAGTGTCAATAGGTGTATGCTCCATACGCGATGTGTTTTTTTACAGTAAAATTACTAAGGAGGAACCGATGTTTAAAATCCGGTATTCTTGCGCTTGCGCATTAAATTTCAGATAGTATTAATCTCACTCAAACATTTAAACTTGCTGATTACTATAATTATTGATTCATTTCAAAACTGGAAAGATTAATTTAGTGAGTAGGTACATCATAGGTCTAATTTCTGTCATTTGTAATATATTAATTGCCCTGACACTTCTTTTTTGAATTTTTATTCAATTAATTACATGCATAAGACGAATGAAGTAATAATTTCATCACTCAGGATTGAGGTGAAATTAATTGACTGGTCATGCTGACGGTTATGCATTGTTATGCATTGCAGATATCTAAACAAGTGTACTACCAAAATACTGAAACCCAAATACGTTATTTGAAAGTTACATGTATTCACTATCCTATACGTTACATGTCTGGTATAAAGGAAATGTTAAAAAAACAAGTGTAGGCAATCCCTTTCATGTAACGGCATTCCATCCAATAAATCATACCGTAAGTCCCCGGATCAGGTCACGTGATTGTCATATATCGGCACTAACTGAGAAGTAGAGGAAACAAGTGATAAGCCAACTGCGATTTGCTGTAAACACATATTTGTACTTACAAAAAGTACCACGTGATTCTCACGTCACCACGTCGCGGCTATATTTTGCGTCGTTTTGGTAACTTTTCGTTATTTTCGGGGGAAAAAATTGATCGTACGAACACTCCTTTAATGTTAAATATATAATAATCCGTACCAATACATTCAAACTTACTCTCGATTATGTCAAATTTATCTTATTCACAGCGTTAGTAGTCGGTCATATTAGCTATACCAACATATTAATATAGCATTTAAGTATATTTCATCATTATATCCTTCCATTGCTTATTCTAATAGGAATGCGTTATACCGGTAGTCAGACTTGTCGTACGAGTATACAATAGCGTTAGCATACGAGTAAACTAGAAAATGAGAGTTCTAGAATGTGCTAGTATTTGTACTCGATTTCGAAAATGAGTACTAGTACGAGTACAATCTACAAGACGAGTACGCGTAAAGGCAACTATGTTGGAATAGGGAGATACGAGTACGGACTCACTGCAAGCCTGTCGATAGTATTCATTATTGTTATGAATATTCATGAATCATTCATTACATCATGACTATTTAATGAGTATAAACATGCTTATATGACTATTCATGATGTATTCATGACCCTTATGAATAGTCATGATGCATTTATGACTATCCGTGTATAAACATGATCATGATGACTATTCATGGCGTATTCATGACCCTTATGACTATTCATCATTCATTCATATCAGTCATGATTATTCAGTAAGTATATACATGACAGTGATGACTATTCATAATGCGTTCATGGTCATTACAAGTACAACTACCGTGATCCTTATGACTGCTCATGACTATCTAAGATGATCATGAATAATCATCGTGAACATTTGAATGTGCCCAATAAAACAACATGTTTAATGACCCGTTCGTATGCCAAAGAAAAACGAATAAAGCGGATGTCCTCTGGATGAAGAAATTCCAAGCAACGTCTTAAATTAGAAACTTAAGCCACCCACAGGCAACAAACAATTTTGCGTCATCAAAAATGTTTCCATGGCAACAGCTCACGCCACTTTGCACCTTGTTGATTTGCTATTGAAACAAAAGAGCTTGAAGTGACCAAGAATACCATCATTTCACAGTTAACATTTTCATCTCTTTCGATGTTGCTCCATATTCATTATCGGCATGAATAATCATGATACAAGGACTGTCATGCACATAAATCAACTGCAGTGAATCTTTTTTTGCAGGTTATTGCGACAATGTTCTTTAAAATAGCCAATAGTTTAAACCTTATTGATTGGCTCATTTGTTCAGGTATAGGTTCAAGTCATTTTGTTGATGGTTTGTGTAACTGCACATAAACAACCATACCTCCCAATCGTTTGTTCTTGGCATATTAATTGATTTAATTTATTCATAAATACAATACCAGTTTTCTTGCTTTCTTATTGATTCTCGCGATGCATCCTTGTATAGCTGATATAATTTTCTATAAGCTAAACTAGTTATTCCAGTCACTTGTATTCATAGTCTTCCCAACATAATCCGTTTATTTGATCTCTAACCAAAATCGGAGTATTAAATTGCAGTGTGCACTGAGTAGTTATTTTCAATATTCTATCAACATTATATTTGCTTTCGCACACGAAAGTCATTACGTAACATTACATTTACTAAAAACAATATTAGTGTCTCTCGTTTTGTATTAAATGTAACTAAGACACAAGTGCGATAATGTGACTACGGAACGCCATTTGTGTCACAAATTAGTTCAATTATCACATGATCTACCTCGACTTTTGTGATGGTGGTGGTGATTGGGTGGGTGGGGGGGGGGGGGTGATGTCAGCATGTTACAATTGCTGCAACATACTGATATTTTTCCTAACATAGTGACACAGTGTGAAACAGATGACGATCCGTGTGTAACTTCGTGCCGTATGCATTTTCATTCCATAATATGAAAGTGTGTAGATACTCTCCATATTTCAATAGAGGGCCTTTATAATGTAACATAATTTACCATTGGAACCATGCATGCTGCCAGACGTGTACGGCTTAATAGATTTTGCTACTTCACAACATGAGCTGGTAAGAAAAGAATAACCCCGATTTTGGTATCATCAAAAAAGGGAAAATCAAAAACTATTCCATAACTACAATAAAATATTCACAAAGTAAAACGGGACATAACTTTATCAACATGAGAGAAAGAAAAAAAACCTTCATTTCACACACATAAATAAGAACGTATTTCGATATTTTTTTGGTTTTTCTTCTCAATTGGTTTCCTTTATTCAGAGCCATGTGACAACACCTATTATCTGCTTCAAAACTTTGTTAAAACGAAAAACGTCTGTAAAATTTATTCTCAAATCGACTAAAAATATCTAAAGTCAAAACCGCTGCATAATTGGCTCATTTTGGCTAGCCGCAGAACAGGCAACGGTGCGTCTCTCAGCCGATGGCGGTTGTCATGTTTGATTACAAAGACGCTTATAACTGGTGTGCGTGTGTGTGTGTGTGCGTTTTTTTTTCCCAGTCACGTGTTTTTTCTTCGTTCGAAAAGCGAAAGTGCATTTAACCTGATGGTGTTTTTCAAGTGTTCATGTGCAAAACTATGTTGCCGATAGTTAATTGATTCGTACCTTTCCTAAACTCATATGCAGTGTGTCCTGAAAAGTTCAAATCAAAAGTGGAGCGCCTTGAAGCGGGAAATAACGAGACAATTTTCAGAGAAAAATATTTATAGGGTCACGGTCTTTTTTTCTATAATTGACTAATATATGACTATTTTACAAGCATGAAGATAGGTTTACTAAAAAAAATCAGCAATGTTGCTGTTAGTTTACCCGATTTCATGACTTTACCGATTCAATGATTAAAGTTGTATGGGAAAATAAGTTACAAAGAGAGAGAAATCACTGAATGTTTTGCGAATCTTGGCAGTAGAGCATAGGCGGCTCGAAATTGGTTTGACTGTGTTGAATATCTAATGTGTATTTTATCCTACATGGGGGGGAATGTTTAAGCCATTCTCCAAAATCTCCAAGGGGAGTTTCTACACTAGTGCAGAATCCCCCCCCCCCCCCCCCCAACTTGTTCGAACCAGCCACACATAGGGTTTATTTCTCACCGTTATATATACGTATCGTAATTTGAAGCTGTTCCGACACGAGAAACATTTTCCTTGAAAGTCTAGACATCGAAAGTTGTTGCAATTTGTTTTTAATCGATATAAGTTCATCAAAGTTGACTCTAAATCTATGAAATAAGACTCTCACCCTCTACCAGCCATTATCGTCCCTGCGCGATCTGTTGGTCTAACGGGAGCACTCCATACTGTGGGTGGGGTGGGGGTGGGGGGTCAGACAACTGTTGAACCTCAACAACTTACTTTTGATCTCCCCCTTTTTTCTTGGAGAATGGGGTGCATTTTACGTTTTGCTCAAGTTTGATCTAATACTCATGACCTGCAAGAAGATTTAAAAATAAAGTTTGATGTTTTGATATTTGATTTTAAAATAAGTATTCATGTGTTAAACGTCTTATCTTCTGCATAATGTTTTATCAACTGTGTCCTTTAATGACAATAATCAAATAATCATTAATGATTGTCTCATTTTACCCATTCATTTAAATCTCCACAGATTCTTTAAATCGACGGCTATTGGCTAAATTATGGGTTGGCTCCGTATAAAGATGTCCATTTTTGTCCACGTCATCAATTTCGCGGTGATATTGCTGTCCACTTCGCTGTTAGCGTACGCTAGATGTCAGCCTCACCTAGTCAACCACATCGTCGAATTCGAAGGTTGTAGTGTGCGGGTCCAGAGTGCCCAGTGTATCGGCAACTGTGAGGGAAGCTATGCCCACCCCTCTGAGACAGACCTCATGACTATTCATCGAAACTGTGAATGCTGCATGCCTTCGGATTTTGTCGACGTCGCCATACGATGCAGAAATCGGTCGAAACAGATCAGAAAGATCACAAAGTGTCGATGCAGGCCCTGCAGTAGCATCGCAGGTGTCCCAGAGAGGGTGGAGGTGGCCCGAGGACGTAGGGCAAGCAAGCCTACCGGAAAACGCAATAGACGGTTGCGGAAATCTCGTCGAATTTGAAGGGGGGAGAAAAACATATTCGCGTGGACAAAACAATAATACACAAAATATACAACGAAAGGTTTACCCTGGGATAATATTACAATACAAGAAAATAGTGTATTACTTCTTGTAATTTGTCAAAGAGGAATCATTCTGTTTTTTTCGTTAATATAATTTATTCAATAATAAAGTATTCAAGAACTATAAAGTTGGGATAGTTATTGATGCCACGATAGTGTTGCCGCTTTTGGATCATTTGGTTAAAAATCTGAAGTATTTAGCTTTTTTTTTGGGATTGAGTTCTCATATCTTATCATATCATTTTGTTTTATGGTTATTGGTTTGGAAGGAAAATCAAGACAGTCTTGATACGTATGATAGAATGCGTCCAATGGGACCGGCCCCATCCCCCATGTTGCACATTTGAAGAAGGTGACGCAAAATGCATCGGAATGAGCAAAAGATGGCTGTATCTCTAGCAGAAATCGTATCTCGTACAGATATCTGATATTTCATGAAGAGTTTGTAAAACAAATGTACACAGATTGCCCCATTTGTAACTTTATTGTTATGTTTGTATTCATAAAATTAAAAATATTAAAGTAAAGAAAGTAAGAAATTTTAACCCCCCTCCGCTATTTATAGGATTAATATCTTAGTACATAATGAAAGGTTTAATAGTAAAATTCTGTCATATAATGTGACTAACGCATCTTTCGGCATTTGTCAGGACATGTTGACCGAAAATTTACAGTATTTTGGCATTTTTTGTTTGTATAGAAATACTCAACTGCAGATATTTGATTTTAAAGAATTTACAGCTCGCCACATATACCTCGGTGTCAATTGTTTATTGTCCGTGTCACAATATTGGTGTTGAATATATATATATATATATATACATAGATTAATTTGGAAATCGTTGAAAACAATTTCATCGTTACATTACTAGCAGTATTATAATGTGCTCGAAATTTTGATATTTATATATGTTAAATATGGTATTTATTTGGAGTTCTGAATGATCTTGGTTTTGTTAAGGTTATATATCTGACACTGACAAAATTCAAATAAACCGAGAACCACATTGAGCTATGATTGGATAAGGAAAATCTCAAGAGTACTATGCGCATGCGTAAGGAACGTGATCGGTGACGTAATCATTTATGGAACCGCGTTGTCCAAAGAACAATGATCAGACGATCGATACAAGTGACAAAGTGTAGGAAGGCAAATTACCAATCGAAATGACCAAGTTGTTGTATAATTATTGTAAAGTGGTTATTTTTGGGTGATTGTTCATAATACGCTTAACACTGAACTATATATAATTTATTCATGTGTTTTTTGGCTAACATGTTATGTTCTAAGAAACCTTTGATCAAAACTTCTGAACAGAAAGGGAAATTTTTGCTCGACATGCATTTGTAACAAAATTATGATATTGATTATTCATATATTATTATTTTTTTCAAGCAGGACATTTGAAAGGTGAGAGAACCAAGTTAGCCCCAGATCACCCAGTGTGTTATCTTAATTTAAAAAGAAAATAACTAAAAATGATAATTGGTCACTATTGGGTTTATTACTAGCTAGTCGTTTCATAATTTAGTATGCGCATGCCCGTGAGTAGGGGTAACAATAACGCACCACGCCTACATAGTTGATCATTTTGAAAGTCTTTTTAGGGCCTTGATGAAATGCTGGACGGGTATGGCATCGAGTAGACCTACGTGTCAAATTTACCAATTTCTGGGGTAATACAATATATAGGATTCTCTCTATCATCGTCATACGTGCCTGTGTTTGCATCACGTGACCTCAGTGACCAGGGACTATGTCACGCGCAGGTACACTAAGCATCATGAACCTATTTGATAAATGTTACATGTAGACGCAATGTAGACGTCCTTCGGTCACAGTATTGGCCGCATACTGAAAGTTGAATGGGGTATGAATACATATTACTGAAATGGCGCCACGGAAGGGCATTAATTGATGAAACTCGGGAATTACTTTAAGACACTCGCGTACTTTCTCAAAGGAATCACACATTGGAAATAATGAAAATATCCACTTTTCATAATAGCTTAACGATCAATGTATACTAATGCTCCCATTATTGGAAATGTGGAATTGAAATGACATTTCGAGATTTCTTCCATTATGTGTTTTTAAAGGGTTTTGCTGTTAATATTTAAGTCAAACGTATAATATCATCTAATTACCTTTTCTCTCTATTTACGTCTTATTTAAAATAAAATAAACAAAACGTTCAGTTTTGTGTTTCCCAAAGTCCTTTTCACATCGGCTTTGTAATGATTCTTCTCCATAAGTGATCAGATATTTGCGAGGCACATACCTCACCCAATAAATGAGAGCTCTTGGCGTGCTGGTTTCCAAATTCCTTTCACTATTCAAAGTTTTAAAAAAACAAAATGAAGAGAATAGCTAAGCTACAGTTCAATTTGGATGTTTAACCTTAGGCTAGCTATTTTCATATCATGACATGGTGTTAGGCAAGTCCCCCTTCTAATCTCTAAAACTATATGAAATTCATGTTACAAGCCATTGCGTACAAAAAATAACAAGCATGCATTTAATGTAAACTATATACAGCTTCCTAAAGGGCATGGCAGGATCGATTAAGCGTTAATCCTCTTAGCATAAAAGCGTTGCCTTTGCAGAAACATTTTCGTTGATATGTGAAAGTTTTAACATATTTCTTGAAGCTTTCAGTTCCAGAATCTAGGCATGAAGTTCAGCGTTCAAGGTCGCACATTGCCGATATTATTCATCCAGTGGTTGATCTAATTTTCCACATGGTCGACCTTATTTAATAGTTGGTTTAAGTCCCGAAAGCGCCGTGAACACACACACATACACAAAAATGTAGTACCTGGGAACATTTGATTACGAATAAAGTTTTTGTTACTCAGATAGTTCTCAAGGGCAATGTGGCATAAAAGTAACAAAACAATAGTGACATAAAAAGGTTTGCATTTTGACGAGAGAGCTGATGCTACAATGTATTTGCTTCTTTTTGGTAAAAGAAGGAAAAAAAATTAAAGTAAAGAAAAAGTGACAAGGCCATCGATTTTTTTTTTGGCCAAATGCGAAGTTAGCAGTTTCGTTTATATAGTATTGAAATATCCATGTGGCATCATAAGAAATGGCGATGGTGGTAGTGGTTTAACAGTCAAACACACTTTCAATAACGTTAATAACACATGAGCATAGCTCATAATGTTTGGCAAAATTGTGATCGACTTTCTCAAGGAATGCATCTACAATTAGAAAATGCTTTTCAAGCCACTGAAGCAGAAAGCTTAATGTATCAAAACAAACATAAGCTGTATATGTACTATTATAGGAAAATATCTTATTCATGCATGCGTGTATCTCATGTTTTAGTGCAACATTAACTTGTTAGTCCAATCATTGGTAGTGTTTTCGTATCCATCTTTACTCTTATAGAACAAAAAAATTGCAAGCTTTAAAGATGAGAATTAAAATGTGAGATGGAAATTGAACACACACGCAATATATCAAGAATACGGAAAAAAAAAAAAAAAGGCATTTACATTTTTGTTACGTGATAATGCGTTCTGTATAATTCCAATTAGGTACAGATTTTTCAAAGTAAGCAGAAACAAGGATGACTTTATCTTTCAAAGTGAATGTATATATCTCTAGCTAAAAGTCAAACGGAACAGGTTTTAACTCGCATATATAGGAGTGGAACTCATCCATATGACGTCATAGCTTTCAAGAGGTACGGCAGGGCAAGAAAAATACAGCATGAAAGCATATCCAGTGTTGTTGAAATTGTTACACGGCCCCAAACCAAATCGTCACTGCATGCGATAATTTCTGAGGGACCGTGGCCCCCGAACAGGGGCAGATCCAGGATCGAAAATTGAGGATTGTGCCCCTGCCTTTATTGGAGGAGGGACGGGGGGGGGGGGGTGGGATATGAGTCTTACTAGGTTATAAAATAGGCGTATCATCCGGTGTAAGTTCAAGGTTGTGCTAATAACAACTTCTATTACTCCCCCCCCCCCCCTCCCCCTCCAACTCCTTATCCGTGCATGCGGATTCCTGGACGCGGTTGGTTAATGATATGCCGGTACAATAATTCTTTTTTAGTATATGAGTATAATACATGATTTGAAAAATAAAATGCTCGATTAGGCCAATGCATGTGATATGATGAATCCATCACCACAACGTCTCATTGCATTGGTCTCAACCTCGATATTTTGTCGGAATTGTTCTATATTCAACTAAAGTATTTGTTTGTGTATTCACTGGGGTCAATCAGGAGGCCCGTGGAAATATGAGGTAATTAATAATAACATGTTCCATAATTCATTTTTATAATATATATATAGCCTATATATATAGCCTATATATATATATAGCTTATATATAGCCTATATATATAGCCTATATAAATATATATATATATATATATATATATATACATACATACATACATGTATGTATATATAGATATAAATATGTAGTCCGCAGCAATATATAGTTCATTATTGATTATGACGTACCTGGATATTCACGCAGCCTTGGACTTAATCATGCATATGCATAAATGATTTTTCGAACATTGAGAAAAGTGGGATTACGTGCCAAAAGTCATGTCCATGCCTCTACACACAGACGTACACAGATGATTCATCTTTTTCATGGTGTTATTCTTTTGGCTTCAATGAAAATCGTAATTATTGCTACCGTCTTAATCTATACTTCGTTGAACGTTTGAGCAAACAATACCAAAATACATAAAAAAATATTGAAGAAAAGGGAACACAACTATTATGTATACCAAAGGTATGGATTCCTTGTGACTTCATTGAACTTTTTTTTTTGTTACATTTTGACGGTAACCTAATATTTATCCTTAGGCGTTTTTTTTTTTTTTTTTACGCAGGTGGTAATTGTTTTAAACCACTGTTTATTTTAATGTATAACTATTTGTGGTTACATTTTCAGGGAGGAAAAGAGGTGTGTTGGCCAGAATGTCACCCACTTCCCCGAAAATACGCGCAACATATTTATCTTAGCCAATGAGTTGCTTTATAATGTAGATGGCGTCAAGGGAGGAGAGCGAACAGCTAAGGGTGGGGGAGGGGGAGGGTGAGGATCAAGGGGTGTGAGGGGTGTACTTAAACACCCATTCACACAAACATTCAACATAAGTTATTAGCATAACCTTGCGTTTAGACCTTATTACTGACCGATAAATTTTTATAGTCTACATTGTGCCTCAGAATGTACCTGTTTTGGCGTTTATCTTTTATATTTCTGGGCAGGACACTAGACCCCATGATCCCTAATAATTGCTACAAAACCATACATCTGAACAGACGCAAACAGTTTTGCTATAAAAGACTCATTCTTTTGGGCGTTGACTTTCAACAATTTATGTTAGTAAAAAATACCCCATCGTTCACGATAAAGAGAAAGCCATTCAAAATTCATATTCTGTTATATATACTTTAACTCACCAATAGTTTAATAAACACGCCCCAAAGAATGAAATTCGACACAATACGAAAATAGTATCGGCAATATAAATTGAGATATTATATAATAATTTGTGGGATGGGAAATGATAGTAATATATTGTTTTATTATAATAAACGGTATGCAGGGGGCGAATCCAGGATTTTGCAAGAAGGGGATATTGCCCTTGGTTGGTTGGTTAAAGTATCCTCCTATATTGGGGTGTGGGGGGGGGGGAAGCGTCATCCCGTAGAGAAAATTAAAACTTCAACTTTAAGACGTCAACTGAGGGATGTTTCTGATGTCTAAACGTAATTTTTTTGCTAATACTACTTTTTTTTTAAATATATTTCGTTTGAGGTTTTAAAGGGGGTGTGTTCGACCCCTCACACAACTCACTCCCTGTATATGCGCCTGATATCTGGAATTTGATATTACAAAATTTGATGAGAGAGAACGTAACGCCAAAGAGAACGTAGAAATTACGACCAGTTTTTTATAATAATAAAAATAATAATTAAACGAATGTTTGTTGTCCCTATATAGGCCTATATGCAAAACGCACGCTGCACGCGTACGGTACCTCTCCTCTGGCTGTTCCGGTATGTACGCTGTCGCACGGTAGGTTACGTGTTGCATATAGGCTATTTACGGAGGGTGGAAGAAATACTATAAAGAACAGCGACAAGTTCTGAAGACTGGAAGGCGCTTGTCTTTAGGCATGCATCATTAAGATTCCATTTCTTGAATATAGCATTACTTTAACAGTTACAGGATGTCATATCTTTTTAAATTGCAATGCTGACGAATTTCTCCTACAAACGGTGGAATATCCTATCCAAGTTGGATTGGAGGTAAAGCGTGGGAGGGGAAAGAGAGGGGTGGGGGGGGGAGTCCGAGAAGAAAGAAGAAGAAGAGAATACTTGTTTGGTACATTTAAAGGCCTAAACTTTTATCACTTCTTGAACTGCAGTATTGGCAAATAGGGGGCAGTCTACCGAATATCATGTTAACAACATGAAAGCATAGACACACCTATATTTCACCCCTGTACCACTAACATATGCCGCCAGCTCACTGACAAAAATCCCTCAGCTCACCACCCCCCCCCCCCCCCGATCCGCTCTTCACATATGCGTACCACACGTGAAGCAATATGAAATACAACAGTCAAAACCTTCTGCAAACGAAAAAATATATTACCTTATATATTATATTATATATATATATATATATATATATAGTTTAGTTTAGTTTAAGGGTATTACGAAATATTCACTTTCACGGAAGATGTTCAAAACAACTGATTAACACTCGGAAAAAGTCTGTTTTCATGGAATGAAGTTATATCTACGAATCCGCGTGTCTTTTCCGGAAACCAGACCAAAGATGACAAGGCTGTCGGAGAAATTGATGAGAATTCAGATGAAGTTGTCTTAAAACACACATTGGGGTGTTCTCTGTAACGCCAATATTTCTTGAAATCAATACAAACATAATAATAACGGGAAATATATGCGTGAAGGTAAGGTCCAGACGCTTTCTGCTTAGGATAAAGTTGCTAAAACCGACGGAAACCATTTAGATACTAACATGCTTTCAGCATCAGCAATGGAAAAGTACTGTATGTATTTATACACACACACACATTTTTGTCAATGTGTATATATATATGTATATATATATATATATATATATATGTATGTATATATATATATATATATAAATATATATATATATAGATATACATATATATATTCAATTATATATATATATATATATAAATATATATATATATAGATATACATATATATATATATATCAATTATATTTATATATATATATATATGTATATATATATATATGTAAATGATATATATATATATATATATATCTATATATATATATATATATATTTATATATATATACATATATATATATTTATTTATTTATATATATATATATATATATATATATATAGGCTATATATATATAGGCTATATATATATATACATTGAAAATAAAAATGTATTTAAGAAGAAAAAAACCTTTTTAGAAGTCACACAAGCAATAATTTCTTAAAAATGAAAAACATGATATGAAATGCTAAATTAGTAAGAAGACATCGAGATACGGTCACCGGCGAATGAGCTATACGACAATGATATTATACAGTGCATGATAATGTGATGATGTTTGTTTTAAGATGCGATGGATGGTGTTGTTACAACTTGCATTGATACTGTTATAACAAGTGATGATGATTCTATGACATAAGGTGGCGATGTCATAACTTAGGTAGGTGATATTATAACATACGGTCATGATAATGATGATATAATATACGATAAAGATCTTATAGCATAATAAGATGATGGTATAACATACAATGATGATGCTATAAGATTTGGTGATGATGCTATGACATACGAAGATGATGCTATAACATACTATGATGATGCTATTATATACGATGATGGTGATGTCATAACATACGAAGATGATGCTGTAGTACACGATGATGATGTTCTAACATATCATGATGATGTTATAACATACTGATGTTATAACATATTGATGTTATCATAGCATATCATTTATGATGTTATAACTTACGTTGATGATGCTATGACATACGATGATGATGGTCTAACATTGCATGATGATGCTATAATATACGTTGATGATGCTATAACATACGACGATGATGCTATAATATACGATGATGATGCTATAACATACGATGACGGATGCTATAATACACGATGATGATGCTATAACAAACGACGATGATGCTATAATATACGATAATGATGTCTTGAAATATGATGATGCTATAATATACGATGATGATGCTATAACATACGATAATGATGTATATATATATAAATATATATATATATATATATATATGTATTTATGTAATCTTGTGTATATGTTCTATTATACAAAACCAGGCAAGCTTTTTTTCCATTATGTCGACGGAAGAAAAAAAAAACGTTTTCTTTATTAGAGACTTCACCTAGCAATCGATCCAGTTTTAGTTTGGGAGTACACCAACAATTTAGAACCAGGGAAGAAGTAAATTGGATGATACATGCAAAGGAACAATTCATTCTGTATGGAAAAATCAATTTTCTTCTATGAAAATAAAAACCAATTTATCTTCCATCCAAGGCTTTCTAACGATCGTATTTTTGGTATTTCTTCTTTCTTTCCATTTTTTCCTGTTTTTCTTCTAAAGATATATTGGAATAAGACGTATCCCGTGGGTTTCGATACATGTTAGTGCGAATTGAAGCTATACTATGGATGGGGAAGCTATACTCTCACTTTTTTGGACCCTGGACGTGCAAAAAAAAATAGAGAGCAAAGTACACATATTTGGCTTGCGCGTTTGTATTTACTGCATGATCGCGTGGAACTTATACATTCTGCTATGTCACTTAGCCAAACGAATAGGCCAGACATTTACCTGTCGAAGAGGTTCGTATATATGGGTAACAGCTGTTTATGTATAGTAATTCCCCCAGTTAAGTAAGGAACAAACGATATAGTAGCAAAAACCAAAAAAAAACAAACAGAAAATATTATCGGTAATTTGTAGTAAGAATGGAATGTATGGAACGCGAAAATGGACAAGATATATGATGATGTGAAAATGTGGCTGTTGTGGTTGCAACTATATATGTGTGGTGACGATAGAAAGCTCTAATTGGTCCAAGGGGAGGGTTGTAAGAGAACCATTGGTCCAGATAACTATTATATGAAATTATATGAAATAAAAACAGCCCATCCCGTTATATTAAGTTTGAGAGTTTAGGTATATCATACTACTCAAATCTTAAAGATAACACTCTCTATAAATGAACTGATTGTGAAGCACCTTCGATAAAAGTTTGGAATAAAATTGTCACACAGTAGAATACCAACAGGCGGAAGTGAGTACCTATATCCATTCCCCCTTCTGTTCGTACAAAAATCCTATACGGGTTTCAATATTTTTGTTTTATTTTTGTTACAGGGGCGGGATTTGAGTTGTGAAAGTGGGGGGGCAAACCTGCCAGCAAGACTATCTAAGCGGAGCGCCACCATCGGTTGGCGCGGAGCGTACAAGAAATTTTTTGGCTTTACAAACCCTCCAGATGGCCGGAAACGGCACTTCCCGAGTGCTCTAAGCTGCATGTACCCATCCTTAAAATATGGATCTCATGTCTGCAATTGTATCTAGATAGTTAATTATCGTTTAAAAATTTGAAGAGGATTGATAGTAGAACATATGGTCAGATGGTGATGTACAACTTTTGTTATACGTCACTATCTAAGCGGAGCGCCATCATCGGTTGGCAAGGAGCGTCGAAATTTTCGATGAAAGGTACCCTTAGATCGGTAAAATTAACACCCATATAGGCTTTAAATTGCATCTAAACAATTAATGAACGTGTGTAATGTTAGGGAGGACGGATAGAAGAACTTATATGGTGATGTACAACTGAAGCTTATACGTCACTATTTAGACGGTGCACCACCATCAGTTGGCGCGGCGCGTCGAAATTTAAGCAGAAAGGAAATCCTAGATCAGCAAAAATGACACCTCTGGTAACAATAAATCGCATCTAGACAGTTCTTTCCCCCTAAAATTATTAGTATATTGTGCATTGGACCAATCAAAAATATGTTCAGCACCCACTTTGAAATTCTCCCCGCGGTCCCCACTTCTTGGATAACTTGGCAAATATTGGGGGCTGAACGAACATACCTTTACCCCCCCCCCAAACTTTTTTCATGGGGGATAAGCCCCTCAAGTTCACCGGTTCCGTCGCCACTGAAGTCGAGGCGGGGTGACTTTTTGGATTTTACAATGCGACTAGGTGCAACATGGAGCAATATATTAACGGGTCATTTCATAGTACTGGCTGAGATTTGAAAATGAAATTATTACCTGGCAGTACCAGCATTATGTTTGAACTATTGCCAGATTATCAGGCAACATAGAAATTCATAATAAATACTTGAATGTTACTTACTGTTAATGAAGGGCTAGACCACTGGGGGTGGGGTGGGGTGGGGAGTGTGTCATGTGTCAGTGTATTGCATTTAATTATTGATATACCCGATATGCAATTCTGGCTTTGTAAATCGTTTCTCTGGATTTAGTTATTCAACGCATTCAGTAGAGCAGCAACGTTTAAAACCAATTCCTGAAGCTAGCACTGTAGCACATGCCGTGGATTCATCACATGCAGAATTGAATCGCTAGTGTGTTAGCTCCAGGATTCGTAACCTGTGCTGCGGACCATGTGCTAGCTCCAGCTTCAGTTATTCATGCTACATGTTACGATGTTAAACACAAATTTGACTTAGATTCGAAACAAATAGGCCTATTGGATAGCTGTTGTGGGGGAATAATTTCGACTAGGGTTGTGCACATTTGTCTGCAAAAGCGACAAAAAAACTAAAGCGACTAAGGTTTGGGAAAAAGTGGGGGGCCAAATGCCCCCTCTTGCCCCCCCGTAATCCCGCCCATGTATATATATATATATATATATATATATATACATATACATATATATATATATATAGTAACTACAATGGACTGGAGACGATTTTACTTCCACTGGAGTAAAAGCGATTGAAATTCAGGACGATTACTTATTGATTGCATTAGACACAGACCTGTTTTCAGCTTACATACAGTGGCGGAGCTAGGGATATTGGTCGGGGGGGGGGGCGAGAATGGTCTGTAGGGGCGCTTTCGACACTAAGCGGAGCGCCACCACAAGTTGGCGCGGAGCGTACAGAAAATTTTTGAGTAAAGATACTCCGTAGATCGCCGGAAATGACCCTTTCAAGGCCTTGCTAATTTGCAGATAAACGAAAAATAAATAGGTGTCATCGCCAACAAAATGTGACAAATGTCAATAGGTAGATTAGAGCGCAATAAAAAGTCAATAATTGTGAATAAGTAAAAAGTGATAAAAAGCTGAAAAGGGCGCCAGCAGTCCATTGAGTCCGTCAGGGGGGGGGGGGGCATCCGCCCCCTGGCTGTATGGACGCTCCGCCACTGCTTACATACCGAAGCAAACCATAAATTCATAAACTTAACTTCGATTATTGTAGGCTCTTTTTAATTTGTGAAATACTTAAAGCGATGCAATGTGAATATAATCATATATTTGAAGATTCCTCGATGGTGAATGGTCTTTTTTTCTGGGAATGGAGACTTGAATGTTCGGCGTTGCGGTGAATAACAATAAAACTCGAGTACGCATGCAAGCTTTTGGGTATCATACCCTTTGAAACTAACCGAACTAGTAGGCGAGGTCACAGTTCAAAGCGATGAATTTAAAGTTTGAGCCATAACGACTTGAAATCGAACTCGCTATCGAGAAATACAGTCTCGCGTGATATTCAGTTTAAATGGCGGCTTGCAGCAGACCAAAACATTTCCAAGTCACTTTCATGCACGCAAATTCGGGTGCGCAGCTAAAGCAGTGGCGCTATTAAACTATACGAGTATTATCTTTAAAAAAATTAGAATTTGAACACGACGTGGTATTGTTAGGTTCACGCTGCATGAACCACTGTGTTAAAACTGCACTATAGAACTACCATGGGCAAGCACTGAGCCACCTTCCAGCTTGAAATATCGTTGTTGAGATATAAATTTTAAATTAAATCCTTTTAAATCAAGCAGGTCGTAGGGGTGAAGGAGTAGGATTCGCAGTATTTGTACATTCGCTCGAAAAAGTTAACCATTGTCGGAAAAAAAGTATCTCAAATGATCTAATTCGGTGATTGCTTTGTCATATTTTCAGTCATCATCGTTTTGTTTTTCTGCCATGTTTTTAAAAGTATCAAAGATCATCTAGCAGCTTGGAAAGTGACGCACTAATTGTGTAAGCCTATGTGGCAATGAAAAGTATAGGCTATACGGTCATCTCGAAGCCTGTATTATTATCGAGCAGACGGAAAACGGTTTGAGTTAGAATAGTACTGTTCACATTGACACAGCCAGCGGAAGAAGGTTCAATTTGGGTTGGGGACTTGGGGTTGGGTGGGGGTGGGACGTTTTCACTTCGATCTGAGTGGACCAAAAACACCCCTAAATGTCCCGATCAAAATCGAATTAATTGCTGATATCAGCCAATGAATTGGTGATATATAATTGTTGATATCATCAAATATCGAATAAAAAGTGAAACGGCTTGCCATACGCCACACCCATGTAGACGAAACAGACAACGTATAAACAACGTATAAACTTACGAGAATACGGTAATGAACGATCATTGATATCAATATCAGAAAAAAAAAATATATATTACAACCCCCCGCTCCAAAAAAAAAAAAACACATGTGGGTCCGAAATATAACTATGTGCTGTCAATCATTTCTCTAATTATATTTTAATGTTTTGTTTACTGTTGAACCAATTTATTTTTTGAGCCCCTGGATTTTTTTTTCGCCATGCGACCTCTAAAAATTTGCCATTTATTAGGTTTTCCTTCGAAGGGATGTAATAATTTCCCAGAAACATGAACCAATTACCGTCATTTGTTTGTCATATTTTCAAAGAAAACTTATTACACAACCAAATAACATTGGAGTGAAAAATCTCCCACGAAGCTGGCATTGTTAATAAATAATTTACTGCGGTTCGACTGTTTCTAGGAAGCACAAAACTGTTTAATTTAGCAAACGCAAAACAATAATAATAATTAGTAAATAAAGATAAGATAAAATGATGATGATGATGATGATGATGATGATGATGATGATGATGATGATGATGATGATGATGATGATGATGATGATGATGATGATGATGATGATGATGATGATGATGATGATGATGGTGGTGGTGATAATGATGATGATGATGGTGGTGGTGATGATGATAATGATAATGATAGACGTAACGATAAGGAACCGACTCAATTTAAAGATGTTTCCGACTGCAATAAATGATCTATTCATTCTCCTTTTTATTTGGGGGGGGGGGGGAATTACATGAAACTGCATTGTTTTCGGGATCCATCTGTAACATCTAAGGTCCTTATGAAAAAAAAGTCCACTTTATCATTTTGTTCTCCCCCATCGCATTGTGTTAATTTTTTGTTGTCAAACCTTGTGTATAATTAACGGCTGCTCTTCGGGAAAATTCAAGACCAATGAGAGCACAAATATTGTCACGCAGTTATGAATACAAAGCAAATAGATATAGCCAAAAAATGCCCCCCCCCCCCAATTAAACATACATAAATACATAAAAAAAATTAACTAAAAAAAAAACAACGATTTTGGCCCTTTCAAATCCCTTTCCTACTGACTTTTTGGTTATCCGAAAGGGAAAACCATGGAGTCACTTTAACGGACCTTGCAAAATTGTGAGGGGGGGGGGGGGACGGATTTCAAAGTCGGCAATGACTGTCTAGCCATAAATTATTTTTCCCCACCGCCCCCCCTCCAATTAACTCATTTTTTAGGCGCGGGTGAGAGTTCTTTAAACATAGCATACCCTATCGCATCTTATGTCACTTTGCAGTCTCATGAAAATAATAACGAATTCGAATGCATATAAATAATGCATGTTGTGAGCATGTGAAGAAACACATTCTTGCCCACTTTCTTCGTAACTTATTCCGTTGCTGAGATATTAACTTGTAAAAATATTATGAATCTCGATCTTATATTCTATCCAAAAGATATACAAAATCCCTTACATATATGTACAGTTGTATGCAGTTGCGTAGCTTGGATTTTTTGAGTGGGGGGGCCATGGGGGGGCTGTTCTTTCTAGTGGGGGGCCGGAGGTTACTATCTAAGCGGAGCGCCACCATGGTTGGCGCGGAGCGTACAGAGAAAATTTGAGATTTCAGCACCCCCCAGATCGCAGGAGATGGCACCTGTGAGGCAAAATAGCAACCAAAAAGATATGCAACTTTGGTGACAGAAATGCAAAAAAAGTTTTTTCTCTTTCATGCTGACTGGCCTTGCCAACTCAACCAGACTTTTAACTTGAGGGAAGTTGGCATCATTTGCAGGAATTTCAGAATTCCCAATATTTTATATCTCTACCAGTAGTGGAAAATCCTGTTTCGACAGTTTCGTGGCCATAAAAAAGTTGTTTTGTGGAATATTCAATGACATATATTCATTTGACTCGAGGCAATATATAAATACCTGCAGGGGCGGCGATCTGTTTCAAATATTGGGGGGGGGGGGAACATCTGCTTGGATGCAGGCGAATTACTGTCAAAGCGGAGCGCCACCATTGGTTGGCGCGCAGCGTACAAGAAAATTTCTGGTTTTGATAGCCCCCCAGATGACCGGAAATGGCACTTCTCGGGCTTGAAAATGACCAACCAGATGTACACTTTTGCCTGAGAACCAAGTTTTTCCTAATAGTTTTTTTTTTCATTCATAACCTTTTGTCAAGATTGTCACCAGTCACACATCATGTTCGACCTCATTGCATTTGTAGGTAATTCTACGTAACGCCCCACAATACCCGTCAGCCCCACTTTTCAAGGTTTTAAGCCCATTATTTGTTCAGAATTTGAATAATAAATTCACTTCAAAACATACCCATAATGTTGCACTAAATTTCATCTATGGACAACCAATATAGAAAACCCCCCTCAACCACTAACAGACCGGTCAAAATTGTACGAGTGTAGAGGGAAGTATACTATGATGAAGAATGTTGGTCAAGGGATTTTCGAAATTTCAGACACAGTTAAATTATTGGTGTACAAATATTAAAACCTCTTATAACGGCTACTATAAAACTTCGATATCATAGAAAATACCAAAAAAATATGCTCGAGGGGGAGGGCGGTCTCCACCCCTTCACCCCCCCTCCCTTGGCTACGCACCTGCGGTTAGAAATCTTGTAGGAAACGGCCAAATGGAAACCCAGTAAACCCATATCGATGTGGATCCTATGTATGATTGTACGTACTTACACTCATACACAAGATGCAAACCAAATTTCATTACGGATGCGGTCCGTCTAGCTATTCATTTCGAGAAAAAAAAGTAAAAACTACTTTCGGTCATATATAGTAACAAATTGTGACACGGTTAGACAGGCGCTTTGCGAGGAATTTGCCAAGGGAGGGGCAAAGCTTGTACCCAGACTTTCTAAGCGTAGCGCCACCATAAGTTGGCGCGAAGCGCAAAAGAAAATTTTGGCCGAAAATGCCTCCCAGATCGCTGGAAATGGCACTTCCCAGGCCTTGTAAGTTGCATCTAAGCATTTTCTATTTTGAAATTACTAGCGATATCATAAAAAAATACAAAACATATGCTTAAAAAAAAACTATGCCACCAAATATTGGGGGGGGATATAAGATACTATATCCCCCCACCTAAAATATTGGGGGGACATGTCCCCCCCGTCCCCCCCCCCATGATCGCCGCCCATGAATACCTGATACCTCGGCTCAGAACAAACGGAGCCAATCTTTTGATAGATTGTTGCGCTAGGTGGAAGCACTGAACATATTTTCAGCAGATATCGCTATCACGCAGCACAAGGTTCGTGGTGTATGGTCGCAATCGTCGCATCGACCATTGCCATGCCATGCTGTGTGACCATTCTCATGATTACTACAGATATTGTATTATTCTTATTCTGCCAGATGCAGACGAGAAAATTAACTCTATTTCCCAAATTATTGAACAAAAAATATTAGCGAATCGCACTGATGAGTGTTTTTTTTACCCCATTCCCAGTGGGGGGGCCAGTGGGGGGGGGCAGCCGATTTCATGGGGGGCCTCGGCCCCCCAGGCCCCCCCGTAGCTACGCCACTGGTTGTATGGTTTCCATGGATGCATCATTTGAATTTGCAAGAAAAATAATGTTGTTGTATAAGAAGGCATAAATGACAATCTATGTTATCATAAGTTATTGCGATCTTCTTTGAAATTAAAATGAGTAAATTTCAATACCATTTTATGTTTTGTTCAACAAAAGTGACGAGCTATCAAACATTGACGAAATGTGATTGGTGTATTTTTGAATCTATTGAATTCGTTATTCCCGGTTTAAGTCAAGGCCCGGTTCCAATGAGAATATAACTTTACATATGTTATCGTCGGGTCGCCCATATGAACAAAACTCTGTACTCCTTCTTTGGTACACCAACATGCAGGGCAGGGCAGGGATATTGCCTTGTCTAATTGTCTTGTGTTGTCTACATACTAAGATAGGAAATTTGTGGCAAAGAATTCTTACCAGGTTTCCAAAATTTTGGAACGAACACAGATTTCATATTAAAAAACTAAAAATGTAGTCGGTGTATGGCTAAAGCTAAAGGAATAGCTTCGCTAGAGATTACTGCAGCATTGTTGTTGCATCAGGCTAGCACGTCAGGTTGAACTTATCGACTTTAAATATTAAGTGTTTCATGCTCAGGCTAGCACGTCAGGTTGAACTTATCGACTATAAATATTAAGTGTTTCATGCTTTCCTTGTCATATTTGATGACGTCAAAATAAACTTGGCTGTGATTGGCTATTCAATATACACGATAGTACGACTCTACCTGCATAAAAAAAACTCGCAGCCCGCTCAACCTCATTTTCAATATTAAAAGGTCAATAGCGTCCTCTTTATTTGGAGTTGTTCGGTTGTTGGTAGGACGGAATAGTAGACTCCTGATTCTATTGGATCATTTTTGGGGGTGAGGAGGGGGGAAGGATAGGGAAGGGAAACGGGGTCATAACCACCTTTTTGTACGGGGGGAGGGAGATAACAATTTAATTCGTCCAAGGGGTGAGTCTAAGCGGAGGTCTCGGTCTCACCGCTTTGAGAAATTTTGGATAAATGGAATGTGATTAGAAGCACAAATGTTATTATATTTTCCATTGCAACAATTTTTAAAATAATATTCGAATAATTAGGTAGGGGTGGGGAAGGAGAGGTAAGGCGCGGGAGAATGGAATTTATCTTTCAAATTTGACCTGTTTGGTCAACAAATTGTTCTATAGATAACTGATAAAAAATATAATAAATAAAGATGCGATAGAACTTCAAAGCTTAATTCTGTTGTATATGTGCATTTAAATGCAATACCGTGAGCACCTTTGTCAGAGTTTATATTAGAATAAGATTTTTCTCCCTTTTTGCTTAGTTGTTACACTTCAGTGCACTTTGTAATAGTTGTTCCCTATTCAAACTTACAGACATCATGTGAAGTAAAAATCGAAGGCAATTCATACAGGGACATTAAAGGTTAAGTAAGAAAATAGTGTTCGCCTGATTAACTTCTTTTAGAGCTCACATTGGGCTACTGGAAGATAATGCCACTACACCTAACCACAAGAAACAGGTTCTATAATAGTGTTACTGTAGGCCTATATAAGCGAGGTTTTTTACTAAGAAGTTGACTCCTTTAAATTAATTACACCTTTACGTAGCAAAATCAAAGTATGTGATTTCCCCTCAAAACCATGATTAGACACCAAACATTCTGCTCCGTCGAAATATCATTTCCATTGTGAAGCCTTTGGTCTTACTTGGCACGATTAAGGCTTTTTTTTTCTATGGCGGAAGTCAAAATGTTCATGGGCGACCAAGCGGAGTTTGCAACTTTTTCGGTACCGTCAGGAATAAAGAATCTTTTATGTTTCGAGACCTGTCGTTCAATATAACCAGCTAATGGCAACATTAGACGTCACCGGTGACGTAAACGGTAAACTATTCGGAAGTTGTAAATATGAGTCATAATAAAGGTTAACCTCTATTGCTGAGCTTCAACTTTTGTGTTGAAGAATAACGTTACGTACAGTGGAACTGGGTGGGTTAAAAAGTTTGTTGAATATTTAATCCGTGGGCGTGTCTGAGACTTGCAAGCGGTATTGCTCACACGTACGTAGGCTACATGTGGTTAAATTGTTCAGCCATTACACACACTTAAGTTAGAACGGAATTTGGACCGAGTGTACCGATTAAGTCTCAATTCAAAATTCATCCGAATCATTAGTAGTAGTACCCGTATCCAAGAAGCCCAAACTGACGTACACTAAATTCAATTTTCATAGTGGGACAAATCGTGTAAAATGACCCAGCACGAAGGGGCAGAGTTCGGAAAGGGGGACTTTGTTCTCCTGGATGACATTAATGAAGATGCCTTTATGGGAAACTTAAAACTGAGGTAGGTACCGTACTCGTACTAGGAGTTAGGAGAACTACTTGGCCTAGCCTATGCGTCCTAAGTTTCCAAGTGCACTAAGTATGCCTTAGAGTAAGAAGAGGTAGGCCTAGGCGTAGTACAATGTACTTAAGTTAAGGCCAATCACCCTACAGACCATTTAGCAACGTATGATAAGTTATAATTACTTTTTAGGCCTAAGTTGCTTTTGTACAACAGGCCCAGGTGTGGTAAATGAGTACAGTATGCCAAATTTACTCTATCAATTCAAGTAGGCCTACTAGTACTGGTAGGCCTAGTGGTATAGTCTACTGTACTACTTAACTTAGCCTAGTTACTACTCAGCTACCACTGGTTTTACTGACTAGTATAGCCTGGGCCAGCTGGGGAAATTACAATAGTGTCTGTCCCAGTTAATTTCCACTGTTACTGTCCATTCCAAGCACCATGGGTAACAACAGTACACACAACCTTTTGGAGCAGAAAGTAACTTTCTTGGGTTTACCAATTTTGTTGCGAATTGTAAGTTTCTGAATAGCTGTGACCAAAATATCTTGAACCATTCTTGGTAATTCACATTCAGTCAAGTTTTCACCGTCAGTCGGCTACTTCAATTAATCTGTAATGCTGGTGTATCAAAAGACCTACTATAGGTATTGGCCTACAGTACTGTATGTTGAAATTACATATTTCTAACTATATCTAACTGGGGTGGAAACTGGTGGTAACCACCTAGGCCTTTAATTGGTACTTAGGCCTAACAAGTACTTGTACAATAAGTTGTAGCAAGTTGGCAGTACAGTGTACAGGGCATGTGGTCCCACTGGTTGTGGTAAATTTGTAGGCCTTATTGTAATATATACTGTATAGGTAAGCAGGGATGTGCCCACGCTGGGCGGCCCCGCCCAGCACTAAAAATTACCGCCCAGCACTGTCTTAAAACTTTTGAATCCTGCCAAGCACTATTTTCATCTAAAATCCCGACATTTCTAACAATATATTCAACAAAAATTGGGCCTAGCCTATGCCAAAATCATACAGACTAATAATGCATCAGTTACGCATGCGAGAAACATTACTTATGGCTCTCAATCGGTTCCTTGTAAAGTCTCTTTGAAACAAACTAATAACTTTACCAGGTACGTAATATATTTCACTAAAAAATAAAAATCAAAAATGTAAATTGTTAGCAAAACTCTCTCTTTAAAAATTGTATCAGCCAGTAAATTGATAAAGTAGATTTTAAGTCTAGTACAGAATATTATGTCATTTACTAGACCAACTGGTGTCTCCAGACTCTAAGGATTTTGGGCCAAATTGAACAACTGCCACGTATACTAGTGACATTTGATATATGTTTGGAAATGGAGAGTTGTCACAGTCCCAGTATACAACATGTACCAGACTACAGGGCCCTGAGCAGACGATACATGAATGTTGGTTTAGGTGTAAACATTGTTTTCTACTGTACTTAAGGTCTCAAAAGCTGCACAAATGGTTTGCTGACACATGCATGTCCATCTGTGGTTGTAACTCATTCTAAACTCCAAAGCCTATAGATTGCAATCATAGTTTAATGCTACCTTAAATGAAAATAATTCTATATGCAAACATGTAGTTAATAGTTAACTGTAGTCTGTAACAGTGTGCTATATAGACCAGCTGTCATAAACATACAATCTGGCCGCATTTAATTTGTATTGAGCAAAGTTCTACACAGCCACAGGGATTAATTTATCCGTTGCAAAAATTGCTATGTAAAATGGACAACTTGCTATGCAAATTGGGCAGCTTGCTATGCAAAATGGGCAGCTTGCTATGCAAAATGGGCAGCTTGCTATGCAAATTGGGCAGCTTGCTATGCAAAATGGGCAACTTGCTATGCAAAATTGGCAACTTGCTATGCAAGTGCAATGATGTATCAATCTTGTGCAGTACACAGGAACTATAGTGTTTTGTTATCTATAGAGTCTAACATTCAGAGACTTCAAGACTGCTAAACAGTATTTTGAGTTCTAAATAATTCCCTGAGTAGGCCTAAATATTATTATTTCAGTATACTGTATATTGAAATAAACCAGTGAACCAGGAAAATGCTATAATGTCAAAAAACCTGCAGTGGATATTCCTGGCATCATTATTTGTTTAGCTTTGATCTATGCTCACCAATCTACCTTTTATAAAAATAACGATTATATTGTTGATGCTGCACCTTTGTAAGTTTTTCAAGGTTAGATCATGAAATTTTTATTAGAATATTATAACTGCAACTAATTGCTGTGTATGTGAATACTGAACAAGACAATTCAATTGGCTTAATACAGATCTTTCTCTTGCTGCACATTTCCTTTATTCGATTCCAGAGGTACTATAACAAATCCCCCCATTCCACCCCTCCCCCTATTCCCCCTTCCCCAAAATCCATAGTAAAGTCCAATCACATTGTAATAGGTTTTAGGTACTCATAAATGTTGGGATATTTATAAATCTCTAAATTAAAGCTTCTTGGATAATAGACAGTTGATAGTTTATACAACTAACAGAAAGTGGAGACATTTTGTGCAAGGACCTCTAATACTTAGTTTATTGATTGTAGTTTTGGATAGCAGAGGATAGACACTTTATCATGATTCCATGGCACCCTCAGTACTTTAGGAGTCCATACATTTGAGTCCCGTTCTGGGAAAGTGTTTCTATTTACCTTCTCACGACAAACACTATGCTACGATACAATACTATTTACCATTGACTGGGATTGGTAGTGATTCAAGTTGTTTGGTTTTTGTGGTGACATATCACAAAGAAAAAGTATTGTACCATTGTACCACATTTTACCACATGACCTGTTTGTCCAAGTTTTCAAAATCTGGGTTTAAATTGTAGTAATTCCATGTACATTAGTGTACTTTAGGCCATATCATTTATACTCTCATTGGACAAGTTTATTAGAAATATATTGCTCAGCCTCATCCAACACAAACCTAGGGGTCAGCCCCTTGCACAAAGCAACTGAATGCACTTTAGGATAAATTAGCACTTACTGTAAGCTGTGAGGCATGAGATTTAAATCTATGATTGGACCAAGCTTAACTGCATACATTGCTACTATTCTGCAAGCACTAACAAAACTTTTGCAGATTAGGAAACGTTTCAGTAATAATCAAATTATGCAAATTGAGACATTCAAATTATGCAAATAGAGACATTATAATATACATGTATATATTTTGGGATGTACATTTTGGGATGTAACTTGTATTTTCTGTAGATACCAGATACTATATAGAAGTTTGTATTTTCTATATACCAGATACTATATAGTAACTTGTATTTCTGTATACCAGATACTGTATTCAATAACTTTACCTTTAACAGTTTTGGTCTAACACATACAGAACTGTACTGCACACCATTTTCACTGTATGAGTAACTATCCATTATAGTCTATTATTCTGGTTTTTATCCATTTATGGAAAGTTCTTTTATTACTTCTGGCCTTCAAAGTTCATTGTCACCTCACATATTTTGTCCTGTCAAAGTACTTTGTAGGGTGAAAAAAATTTCATTATGATATTCCTTAAAATAACCCATTACAACATACCGAACAACTCCTGTACTATATGTACAATACTATACACTGTACTGTTAGTAATATTACTAATTTTAAAAGTAACAATGCACTTTATAAATTACACTACCAGTGATTAATTTTCAACAAAGACAAATTTTCAACAAAGCAAATCTTCTTACTGTAAGTTCTATAGGTCAATGGATTTCAAAACAAGTTGCAAACTGTATTTTTCAAATATGAAGCTATTGTCATGTATAGTATTCAGCGCCCCCATAGACATATCATTGTCATTTGTTGGATTTACTATGCAAGTTTAAAGATGTGTACTGTACGTAGCAGGTTTCTACACAGGAACCTCGATTTTTATAAGACCAAAAATGCGGCGACTTCCAATCTGCTACACATACAGTACAGTATATGCCTCCTTGCACACACACATCAATATTGTCAGTATAAATGAGGAGAAACCAATAAAATTTTCATCCACTGAGTTTAGGCTATTTTTCTTCATTTCTAGTGTCAGTGATTAACAATTTAATAAACAGATTTAGAGCATGCGTTGCGCATACAGTATATATCCTACATATTATACTGCATACTGTATTAGTGACTGTATTAGTTTACTTTAGTCGGACGTAGTATTGATTGTCAGTGTTAAGTTGTGTGCTCTATGGGTCTACAGGAACCATAAGGTGTGAAAAACTGGTAATGGCAACACAGGAGGTCACATTTTGATATTTGTCATTGTGGCAAGCTTGTGTTTTACTGTACATATGGTAGGTCACTCCTTAAATGTACATACAGCACAGTACAGTACTGTACCCTAAAGGTTGCCTAGCTTGAATTATTAGCATATTTGGGAGCAAGTTTGATGAAATTACGGGCCTTGGAATAATAAGAAAGGGGGCAAAAAATGTTCCATGATTCACAAAGTTCCACCGTTTGATCATTTTACTGCCAATTATGAAAATCTGGAAGGATTTTCACCCATTGAGACATTTAGTTGTCTGACTTGGAATGGAAACCATTTCACAATTTCTGAGGCATTGTAAACTTGAGGGCTACGCCCATGTATGTACGTGTACATGTATGCCCTTAAAAGTTTAATCAGCTAGATCGAGATCTGTATTTATTATGCAAGTCATTCCAAGTATTGCAAAAAAGGCTATTTTTGTCTAGTAATGAATTGCAAGTCGAAGTATTTCTTTTGTTCATTGAAAGAAAAAGAACTAAAGTTGCGAATGATTTGTCCGGACAATCTGTGTAGGAGGAAAGTTTTTATTAGTGATTACATTAGTTTTGATCACCAGTTTGTTCTTGTTCACTGGTTCTGTACATGCTTAATGAAACGTACTTAAATGATTTTTGAAAAGATTTTGTTTCTAGAATAAAATATTTGGTCAGTTTATATTAAACAGTACAGTGTATGTCTATCCAAATTACATTAGTATAGTATAGTGTTTCACAGTACAGAAGTTGTTGGTGTGTTTCTATCCAAATTAGGGGCGAGTCAAATTAACTTTACCAAGAGCATCGTCACTTGGTCCATTTCAGTTTCATATTAAACGCCTTTGTAGCAAATGCGAGGTTAATTTTGCTGACTGTCACTCACCACTTAGTGACAGCAATGTTTACCCTTCCCCTCTTAATTACTTTGTTTTTCATGTGCAGCAAAACATACAGATATAGCCATTTAATTATGAACTATGAACACATATATATCTATAGTTAATGTTGCATGCAGAAGATGATAAATCAATATTCATTTCATTAAAGAGGGAGAGAGAGAAGTTAAAAGAGGAGACCAAACCTAAAAGTTGTTGCAAATTTTTACAAGTGTAATATATGTACAATTATATCTATCTATACTGTATATATCCCTGTAGTGTCTCCATGTGTAGAAAATTTCAAAGAGTGTGGAAGAAATTCTTATCCAGACCCTTTGGGCCTTTAAGTTCTCTCGGTGTAAGACAAGAAAACCTGGGGGAGAAAAAATCTGGAAATATTAGCCGTATTTTCTGTGTAAATTGTGTCATGTTTTGTTTGAATCAACTGTGCATCATGAATGTGTTATAATGCAGTACTTAAAGTATTATTATTACTGTCTTGTTCAAGGCCAAGGTCCTCTCACACGACTTTACAACTTAACCTTGGTCTTTGGTAACTTGTCACACTTACACACCAAAGTGTGCACAAGTCGAACAATCTCTCCTGGGGAACCACAGTGCACCACAACCGTGTGTCCCCTGGGAGACTTCCCATAGGGTGCAGCCACAATCCGGCGCACGCAACTATATTTACAAGATACCTCGCACGTCCCCATTTATATACTGTACCTAGGTGAAGAGAGGCAATGGCGATAAAGTGCCTTGCCCCCAAGTACACAACACAATGATCTGGCCAGGGCTTGTACCTGTAATGCTTGAATCACAAGTCCGATGCCTTAGCTAATTGGCCATGACGCATGGTATGCTTGTACATACAGCGTTAAAAAAATCATTCCTTTCATTTCATTTTCGCTTTGTTTTTTTACCCTAGGTTTGAAAGGGGCAAGATTTACACCTACATCGGCGAAGTGGTGGTGTCCGTCAACCCCTACAAGACCATGGATATCTACGGCGATGACATGGTAGAACAGTACAAGGGGAGGGAAATCTACGAACGGCCGCCTCACATATTCGCCATCGCCGATGCCGCCTACAAGTCCATGAAGAGGAGAGCGAGGGACACGTGCATCGTCATCTCAGGTAGGGAGGAAAGGTTACGATAATATGTAAATTATAATGCAAACAAATATTCACAAGATCTCCCTTTTCACAATCGAGACCGACGTATCTCGATTCTTATATTGACGGGAGAATAAAGTTTCCGGTAATTACTTGAATCCCCTGAAACGTACCTACAGTGACTCCTGTGACATCTATGCCCCCGATGGATCAAATAGTAGGATTTATAGAAACTGTATGGAGTAGTTACTGTACAATGCATGTATATACCAGTGTATATATACTAAGAATACGCAAAGTACAGTACAGGTCTATTTGCATTGCTATGTACTGTAGAATATTCCTTACAACCGGTGGTCCACAGATTGGCTTTATTTTAAGTACTTCACTCGCTCTCCTCACTTTCCTGTCTCCCCACGAAACCTGCACTCTCGTTCTACCCTGTGTTTGTTTAAAGCCGTCGGTATTAGACCGGTTTTAGCAGCGTGCCTCTCCCGGTGATTGACCCATTCCCGGTCCGCGGTCCCCTCCTCTTCTCTTATGGTCTCGATCGTCCACTTTTGTCTTTTTTCTAAGGTGAGAGCGGATCCGGTAAGACCGAAGCGTCAAAGGTCATCATGAGGTACATCGCAGCTGTGACCAACGTCCGTCAGCAGGCCGAAGTCGAAAGGTACTCCACGGTGTATATTGATTACTTCCTTCAAAGTTAGTGAATGTTAGTTCTAGAATCCCTCTCGAGCCGTATCGATTAGCATCCGAAAGGATATTAGATTTGACACATGAACTTGATATCTTTAGACATATAGAGATATGTCTACTCTCATCAAATTTCTCTACTCAGGCACGGAACATCATCGTTCTAAAACCTGTCATAATTGTTGTTCAGTGAATGCCTGCAATGTTAAGATTGGGAACATAACGTTCCTGTAAAACTTATATGTCATTTGAAACTGCTTTCGGAATTGTGGTGTTTCAGGTTTTAGATTGTTTAGGAGATGTCGACACGAGGTTAGCCTGCAAAGTTTCCGTTCAATGAATATTCTTTAAAACAGAAAAGATCAAGTTTAGACCACAACTGAGGAATTTTTGTTCCCTGTGAAATGCTCATATTTGAGATCTTTGGTGGGATATATGAGATTTTCCATATCGATATCATCATGTATCTGGCTTTGTTTTGAATGATATTGTAACCTTTTTGATCAGTGTCAAGGGTGTTAAGTGAGAGGCCTTTTGTTTGGGGGAAAAACTTGTAAGTACTTTTTATGGGGTTGTAAAGCTCAAATTTCAGGATGTTGTTGAATTAAGGGAGTGAGAGCAAAAATTCTGTATTATGTTTAAAATTTTGACAAGATTGTAATCATGCAATAACAGGTTTAAAAGCCAGCATACTTGTGCACGATATCGCCAGTTGTTACAGACGTGACAAGAGGCACGCATTATTTACAACTGGTCACATCTATGAAGGCCTACTGTATGTGAAGGCCGAATACTACCCACAGAGACTGCACGGTTTCTCAGTTAGGACCCAATTAAGTTGGCAAAACAGTAGATCTATTGTAATACTTTTACCAACACTAATATGTTTTGCAATTATGGAACTGTGGGTTGAAAGTGAAGGCTGAAAAGTAAATGCAGGGTGAAATAGAAATGAAATTGATATATCTCAGGTGGTCCTGTTCATTTAAAGTTACTACATTCTATGTGTATTTGAAACACTCTGAACTGCTACTTTAATTACAGCTTTCTATAGACTTTGGTACTTCCCCCCCAAAAAAAAAACAAACATTTATGACTTCTTCTTTATTGATTACAACCAGTGAGCATTTACATATGTTAATTTTCAATTCACTGTTTGTAAACTCTTTTTTCTTTATTGGTTATAATCAATGACACGAGTGTCCTTTTCTAATTGACTTGACATTCAGTATTATCAATGTGAGTCACAATATTACTGTCAGTCTAGTTTGATTAAATCTCAAGCTTTTTTCTTTATACTCATTTTTTTTTAGTCCTTAAATGGTTTTGGCGGGGAGGTTTTGGGGGGTGTAAAGAGATCGGTGAGTCACCTCAGATATGATCCCTTCCTCACATTCACAGAGTGAAGAATATTCTAATCCAATCAAACGCTCTCCTCGAGGCTTTTGGGAATGCCAAAACCAACCGGAATGACAACTCCAGTCGATTCGGGAAATACATGGATATCAATTTTGACTTTAAAGGAGATCCCATCGGAGGCCACATTAACAATTACCTTCTAGAAAAGGTAAGTAAAGGATTCAGGGGTTTGGGGGGTTTGGGATTTAGGAACTAATTTCATGCTTTTTGCTGCAGACCGTCTGGTGGGTCGTAAACTAGATGCAAACTGCTGTGTGTCTGTCAATCTTTCTGTCTGTTGGTTAATCTATCTGTTTGTGTTACAGCCTGTCACTCTCGTGTGGCTGGTTTTATACTTTCAGTTATTCGTTTAATTAGATGGCGTCATCAAGAAACTGATAGAGGGGTTTGATTGACACCATCCATATTGATTAAAAAATTTGGAACAAAGTTACCAATAATGTGAAGACCCTGGGATCCCCCCAAAGAATGTATACATATATACGTATATATATATAGATATATCTCTACATATATATATATATATATATATATATATATATATAAATAAATAATATATATCTATATATCTATATATATATATATAGATATATATATACATATATATATATATATATAGATATATATATACATATATATATAGAGAGAGAGAGAGATATATATATATATAGATATATATATATATATAGATATAGATATATGTAGAGATATAGAGAGAGACTTTACAGTTCCATATCATGCGAGGTTGTAAAGAAATAATTTTTCCGTATCATCCTCATAACACATTAGATTGCTGAACTACTGTACCTTACAAGCAAATAAAGTACTGTATCTGCTCATATTCACATTGAAACTTACACCATTGATTGGTGAATATGACCATTTTAAGTAGACCGCACTATAAGAATTGACTCCAACTCTTGTAGTAGAGTGAGCAATCTAATCTATTGACGTTAAGATTATTTAAGTAAAAAGCAAATGGCTCGTCACCGGTATATCGCCCTGACCTTTTCGTCGAATTTGGTGATTTACAGTATAAGGATGGGCCGTTTCCTTTTGTTGTTCTTGTTTCGGCTTTACGCGGGGAGTAATAGCAGGAAGGCATTTTAGTGAGATAATAGCAAAGTCGCATCCCCAAATAGGAAACATCGAAGGCGTTTGTCGAGTTTTAGCTGGTGAAATATCCATGACCAAATATTATTATTCTTATTACTGTGTAACATGTACTGTACTAACAGTAGGTCACTATGACATCATAGGAAATGGGTATTTAATGGATATTTCTTCTTGGTCGTCGGGTGCGATCTTTTAGTTTAGAGGATCAGGCATAAACCAAATACGAGGCCTTGTTGGTTAAAAAGTTGCTATTCTAGTCGAATTTACAAATTGTGACTGCTCTAAAAGGTAGAATAATATAAAATGTATTTCCAGGGTTTTAAGTAAAGGTTCTTAGCTGGGCGGGACCGACCAGTCCAGGCAGTGCCAGAGGGCCCGGAGCAATCAGGGGTCAGCCATAGATCCCTGGCAGCCTCCTAATCAAATCCGATATTTAGTACATTTTGTGTACATTTGTTTAAGGATGGAAGTTGGACTGGCGAGAGAGGGGGGGTTTGATTGAGTGGGGGAAGTTTTGGTTACAGAGTCTCAAATTTTTGCTGTTCTGACAAAAAATAGAGGTAGTAAAATGCTTTAGTTTTGCTTGAACCGATTGAGTTCATTCGTTGGTTGATGTATCCTTTATCAATGAACCAATTCATTTACTAGCCAATGACCATGTCGATTTCAATATTCGTTTTAATATCGTATTATTAATTGACCAGCAGTCAACAATGTCAGTTGTCAATGGGCTTAATTGCCTTCAATTAAGCCACCACTAATTGGATCTGGGTAATGTTGTTCAAGGTTATTTAGAGGATGTGAGAGGTAAGGATCCTTTGCTGAAGTGAGAGAGGAAACCCAGATTGACTGTTACAGGAGGTTATCATTGGATGACTTTAGGCAAAAGAAATTTTGCTCCGTGGCGACAATGACAACGAGGAAATGCTGAATGAAATGAACTGGCAACAGTCACAGATTTAAGTCCTAAATACTGTATTTTTGTTGTTGAAGAAATTTTGCTCAAAGTCAAAGTGGCTGGACTACTAAGGTTAGCAAAGAATGTTATAGAAATAGCACATCCATCTGTCCGTCCATCCGTCCATCTGTTCGACAATCCATCCATCCATCCATCATCTGTATTTTATATGATAGTGATGCTTGTGATGCCCAACTCACCAAAATAGTTATCAAAACTCTCCGATCAATAACATTGTACCTCCTTCCCCCACTCCCCCATTCACCCACTCCCTAAATCAGAAATGCCCCTCTAGTTCACTACCTTTTTGACTGCTATACTCCTCCGTAATTTAAAGTGTTCAAACTGTCAATCCAAAACAGTAAAGTTGTTCGCAGTTTATTGATATTAATTTTGCAAACTTCTGAGACATTTGCATTACGTCATCCTTTAGGTGGACTTTAAAATAACAGATTATATTGTACTTGTGAGTATACCCGTACCATGCAGTATTAATCTCTCCTATTAATGAGTATACAGTAACTCCAGATTTAGACCGTATGTTCTGTACAGCACTAAACTGTTTGAGTGTTTAGGTCCAAGAGTCCAAGATTAATGGAAGTGCAAACTGTAGTTAATCAAAAGTAAAGTATCTTGGGTGATATCTCTATTGACATTCTAAGTTACTATTTGAATGGATTTGGGGTGTTTTGCATAATTCGTTAAACATTCAGCTAAAATTAATCACCTCATCCCACTTTAAATCAGTTTATTGGATCAGTAGGAGGGAATGTGGATTTTTGGGATTTTGTAAGGAGTTCAAATATTTGAAGGGAAGGTTGGTGAACAAAGGTTTGGGAACTGAGCATTGAGATGGTCTTATTAATCTGTTACAATGTTTAATGATAGAAATTGCTTGCTTGCAGTGAAAGTATCCAAAACATGTTACTCTCTGGTAACTACCATGGGTGGACTTTGTAAAATGTCTATATTTGCAACATCTATAGTGTAAATGGCCTTTGTTTTTCTTCTTATGTTTACACTGTTGTAATGTTCTGCCTCAATGATACACAGTACCATATGGTTGAAAATAATCCTGTAGGTTCCAGGATTGCTAGTGCAGTGACAAAATGAGATCAGAATTTAGATTCTTTTTGGACTTTGGAATGTTTATCCCAATGTTTACCTTCCGTAGAGAGAGAGAGAGAGCTGTTTGCATTTTTAGTGAACAGATTATTGTTTCCCAGATACAGTAGGATTATTAATGATGTCAGAGAGAAAAAAACGATCATTTTTAGAATCGCTACAATTATTAGATTCGACTCAACTCTCTTCAAGTGGGATGAATAATAGGGCGTTGTTTGGACAAATGGAAGTAGGTAACTTACAGAGCAATTTGAATGACAGTACTTCATTGGTTTGATACTGTAATAGTATATCAAATGATATTGCCATGGTAGGGACACGTTACTTTAATTTAAAACTGACGAGATATTCAATATTGATATCTTTAGTATACTTTAATATTTTCAAATTTGACCTCTAACTAATCACTGTACAGTAATTATATGTTTCCTTTATGTAGTTCTTATTCTTTATAAATTTATATTTAAACTGGAATAAATTTAGAGAAATAGATTAATTTTTACTCAAAAATTGAAGTAGTTGAAAGTGTTTTCATTGTGCCACAGTGTAATGCAGGTCCCCACGTTAAACTGAAAATAACCAGGGAATATTACCTCCTCGTAAGGTAACACATACAGTATATACCAAATTTTGGAGGCGATTATCGTTTAGTTGAAATGTACTGCAGACCAACTCAAGAACAGATAGGGTTTTTGTGATTTACCGTAGGTAGTTTTTGCTTTATTTCGTTTATTTATTTTAATCGCAATATACAATTATTATATAATACGTGATAATGAAAATTAACAATTAGCATAAGTAAACAAAAGAAAAAGGAAGCTGATGTGGCTAGTAAGCATTCCTAGTCCGGCCCTTTAACTGATATTTCCTTCATCACTTACACACAATAGATTATGAAAAATATGGATATATGACTCTTTGGCATTTAGCTTGAAAATAAATTAACAAATTATTGCTAGTTTAATGCCAATCATTTTAATCCAAATATGGTGAGTCAACTCACATACTTGATCAAATAGATTTCTTTAATTACTTCTTAAAATAGATGAATTATTAGAGTCACTTCTTATACCGATATTATCAAGAGAGTTCCAGAAAGAAACTCACATTACTCCCCGAGTCAAAAGTGTCCCATCGGTGTATGGTTGGAGATAATCATCATCTTCCCCGTGTAGGATAAGGCGATGACAACTATTCGGGGATTCCTGCATAGTATACTCTGTTTTCCCTTCATCTGGGATCTTTTACATATTCATAGTTGCATTTTTGAGAAGGCTGGCGGCAGGTTCTTGCGGTGTTTCATCGCAGAACGGATCTCCCAGCTACTGTATGCACAGTAGGCAGGTCATAGAGGCCATAGTAGACTAGACGAAGTTATGAGTCACCCGGAGATCTTTCTCGAGCGATAAATGAGACTCAGATTTTAAATACTCGCACGAAGGGTGGGAGAGGTACAGTAGTCATCGGGGAGCAATGGGAGAGTCAGCAAATAGTTATCTGGGATGAAATCTGAGAGGAACAACCAGCAGGTGTTGCCTTGTTTGTTCTGTAGTTCAATGTTCATGGATGTTTAAATGTCCTTCGATTAGCTCTCAGACCTGTACAACATACGTCTGGGATGTATCAAATGGATGGCTATAAGACGAAACGATGATCAGCTTTTAGCATCCACAGATGTTTAATTTAGTCTTTTTTGGTTTCGATGATAAATCGTAATCTTTGCATTCATGATGGCGTATGTGTGTGTGTGTGCGTTGGTGACGCCCAACTTGCAAACATGATATCTCACAAAGGGAATGTTGGACCAACTTTATATTTGGTGTGTACAACAACCACAATGAGTACAAGAAGCCTATTGTTTTTGGTGTGAGGTCAAACTCTGGAAATCATTTAAACATGATACCCTATCACATGGTAGATATCAGGACATTTATATGATAATAGCTGTTTTCTGGTGAATAAGCAAAAGTCTATTGCAATGAAGTAATCGAAACTTCAATGCATTTTTGCATTCTGGTTTAGTAATGGCAGGGAATTATAAGAGTCCATTTTACCAACATATTGCAGATGAAAAAAAATTATATCAAAAATCCTATTACAGTGCAGTGCAGGTTGTGTGTTGGCTTAGTATTCTTAATGTCATTTTCAAATGTTACAGGAAATGGGCTTTAATAACAATCTTACACTTGTCTTTCTTGGAAATGTTGAATGCTGATAGCCAAAGGGGGGGGGGGGGGAGGGGGGGGGAATTGTAAGTGATATTTTTCCAACATGTGGAAAAGGCTAAATATGATTAAATTTCAAATGAAGGGAAGGATGTACGGTATGGATACTTACAGGAACTTTCCTTTCCGGGTGGTTTTGGAGAAATACAGTAATTATGAAAGGATTTTTTTGGACATCAGTATGTACAGAGTCTATTATCAATGATTTAATTGTTGCCAACACTAAACAGTACAACTACTGTAGGGTCACAGCCACCAACACTAACACTTATCACATTGTATGTCTGTCCATTAACATTATGGCATGAACGAAAAAGATTGCAATAATGCTTTTGTTATATAAAATCTGAATAAATCTATTTTTGTAATGACTGTAGTCTTGTACATTATGTGTCTCTTTTCTTTGAAGTTATTGTTAAATTGCAACAATACTAGCCGCAATCAAATCCTACGGTTTATACCGTAATAAGAACACCACACTGTGTTTGATCAACTACCGTAACATGCATTGGATGTTACAGTGTCTGTCGTATTCTCACTGACTTGCACGTTCGTTGTTTAAACTGTGAGCTGGCCTTTCATCCTTTCATCAGATAGAAAGGACAGACGACTCAAGAACAAAGTAAATGTATATCTGATTCATGTTTATTCAGCTGTACGTCTCTTCTGATGATAAATTATGAGTTGCAACGACAAAGTTTTAAGTTTCAGAGCCTCTTACTAAAGTACTAAGTTTACTGTGGCATCCAGTAGTCTTCATGGGTTAAACTAAATACAGTATAGCTGTTTTGTCAGGGCCCCATGGAAGGCCTGGGCAGGGGTGATTAATTAATTTTTTTAATTAATTAAACTCTTTAACAATGTTTTTACCAAGCTCTAATGGCAAAGGCATGTTACTCATTAAAAAATTTGAAATTTCCTTAAAGCAGGAATACATCTTAAGTTTCGATTCAACTACTGTACTGTAAATATTACCTTTGCTATCATTGCTACTCATTAAAAAATTACCGTTGCTATATTACCATTGCTACTCATTAAAAAATTTGAAATTTCCTAAAAGCAGGAATATATACATCTTAAGTTTCGATTCAACTACTGTAAATATTTCCATTGCTATCGGTTGTTTCCCCTTTCACACTTGTTATCCTTACTGGTCAGTTCATCCATCATCCGTCCGAACTTAAGGATCTTTTTCGGCTTTCCTTGTCCTCCCTCCGAGGCGAAATATCATTAAATAGACAAACACTTCAATTACAAGATTGACTTCAACCATCCCGCGATTTCAAACTTTCAGATTAGGACCAAAAATAAGGGGTGTGGGGGGGGGGAGGTGGTAGGTGTTTGAACAGATGGAAGAGTAAGGTAATGAATGAGTGGAGGATGGGACAATGGAAGAGGAGGAGGGGGAATTCAAAAGGAGAGAAGGTCTTGTGAGGGAAATATTAAGGCTGTACTGTATGCTAATAAAGTCGGATTTTGACCCTACAGTAGCTGTCGACATCTTTGGGGTGTAACGGGATTACAGAGATAATCAGGGTTTTAACGATGCCTGAAATAATCCTCTTACAGTAGCTGCATTAAACTGTACCTATTTGACTAGATAATCTTGATACCATGGTTATAAAACTATTGTTAGAGGGTAGGCATAAAAATAGTATTGTAGCTTTGACTTTGTTTGGCATGGGTTTCCTTTATTACTAGCATATTGTGTATACAACAATATTACCTATTTACCTTATATACTGTACATACTAAAATTTCAATTACATGTATATTTATCTGTTTATGTTTATATGAGTTTAACCAGTTTGCTGTATGAAATGAGTGAGGCACCATCAAAATATTATCATACGATTGTTTAAACAATTTAGACCAAAGTTCATTCACTATACATGTACATTACATGCAGGTTTATTTATTCCATGCATGGTTATCACCATGTGCAGGACCTACAGTATTCCTTTTATATGTACACACTACACAGATAACTTGTAGCATTAAGTATGTACTATAATTAATTTTGTCACATGTTACATGATGGAAATATTAAGGTCATATCATTAATTATGTTACAAGGTTTTTGATTGAAGTACATTAACAGTACTATGTGACAAAAGATTAAAAATTTCTTCCTGTCGACAAAATGTCAATAAGCACGTTTTCTTCCATACACGAACTCATCGATGATGTGTTTATGCCTGTAACATTCATGCGCATTATTTGATGAACGAGAAAAGGATACAAATTTGGTCCAGAAGTGGGTTTTTTTGTTTTGACCTTTCAGGCAGGTTGCAAAGGTGATACAAGATTTGTGAAATGACTAATTGTAAATTTTCGGCCTGAATATGATCTCTACAGCCGAGAACATTTGTGATTCTGTTATCCCTCAGCTATGTGAATGCATCCATTTTGTACAGTACTACTGTAGGTGTATACACAATACAGTTCACAGAAGCAGTACAATGGTCCATTGGAGAGCAGTGCTCAGAAAGGATCAATTTGATGTTAATTATAGAACAAACAATAAAACAAATATCAATTCTTTTGTCTCAGTACACAAGTGTACGTGCACGTTTCAAGGTTAGCTTTCGGTAACCAGAGCAGTTGTTATTGTACTTGTACCTGCCAAAGCATTAAAAGAGATTGCTGAACTTTAATGCTTCACACATCCAAGTCAGTATCGAGGCCGCCATGCGTACTACGTGTGTGACAGTCGTTACTGTGGTTACAGTACTGGTACTATTTTGAGCATATGAAACTATGCATTGAAACTAGTGTACAGTGCTTGAACTGTATTGTACCTGCCTACAGAGTTTGTGGAATAATACCTGGACATCTGGTATTTATTTATCTGTGAGCAATGTGGTGAGGGAATTATTGGATATTTAAAATTAGCTACTGTACCTGGTAGCTAACCCATTCTCAATTCCTGTTTATGCTAAACCATTTAGTTCCTTATACAGTAGAAGTTATTCAAATATGAACATTTAAAAGAATAGTCCAGGTCAAAATTTCTTTTTGAAAGGTTAAAGAGGAACATAATCTAAGCATTCTGGTGAAATTTGCATTCATTACCTCCATGTACCATTTTTGAGATATTGACCAGAATGCTTCTAGGGCATGTTCCTCTTTAACATATCAAAAAGAAATATTGACCTGGACTGTTCTTTTAATGTGATAGAAAAGACCGAGTAACTATGGTAATGTTTGGTCAAGCTTTTACATTTCGGTTAACACCGACATCTTCGAAACAAAACTACAGTATGAAAATGTTTTCCTGCGAGGTAATGAGGGGGGTATTGAAGAACTTAGCATGCATAGACCTCTGGATGTGTGACCTGATTAATTCACTTTGGCTTTGAGTACAACATTTCTGTATGCTGCTGTGTTTGACGAATCTAACCGTAATAGTAATTACCGACTTAACTTACTGCCATCAGTTTTGCAAGGTCGGTTAGAGTGACTCCATAGTTGTCCCTTTTCGCAAACCAAAATATTTTTCTACCCCCCTACGGCATTGACTTGTCTAACTTGACTGTTGAGAAATATCTGGAAAAATATTAAAGTTTAAGTACAGTATGTATAACTAATATGGAATTTCGGACAAATGGTTTTCAAAACTTTTCACATGTTACATTTTGGATGCAATTATTTAACCTAAAAGGCAGGCATGGTCGCAAGTATCACAAATGTCATAATACCAGCAACGATACTTACACACACACTTCATTCTACAATCAGTTAAATGTAAGAGAAAGCAATACCTACATACACAAATCCATCTTTACAGGGAATATTTTTTATCCAGTATCACATCCCAAGATGCTATGCACAATGGGCAAATTGCTATGCAAAAAATGGACAAATTGTCTTTCACTACATGTGTGGCTTTCTTAAATGTGCATTTGATACAAGATATCTTTTAACCAAATCCAAATATTTTGACCATGATGGTACACTGTATATATAAATTGATTCTTAGATATAAGCCCTCAGGGTTGAAGGTTGTGGGGCTTTTATTATTGCTTTTTTTGTCCCAATGTCCATCCAAGGATATATTTCCAATTTAATCAAGTATTCAGATATTGAAGAAAATATAAATAAAAAATGTTAAAAATATAATAAACGAACACGGCCAGCTCAGATATTCTGCCGCTATTTTTCCTTTGATTGTAATTAGTTTTTGGTGAAAAAAAATCTTGATTGCATTTTTTTCCCTTCTATTGTACACGTGAATGTGCAGTATTGATGTCATAATTTTTTGATTGGAGATTCAGTAACGAGTTGCACACTGTAAGCAGACTGCATGTAAGGTGCTGACTGTATGCAAAATTATTCACCTAAACCAGGGATTCTCAATTACTGTAGATTCCTTCAAGCGCCACATAAAGGCATTGATTGCAGCAACATGGCCTGACAGACTCAAAATTTCATAATTTAGAGGTATGAAAAAAAAGAAGAAAAAAAGACAATATTTAGAATGAGCACTAGGGCCCATAGTGTGCTTTTAAGCCATAGTAAGGTCTGTAGTGCAAGATTGTGTTTTAATATGTATCTGTGGGAGCTATTGAAGCTCTTTCGTCTGTCAGATATCCCCGGTACGTCCCCCGTCGAGAAACTCTGATCCATACAGTATCGTCAAAGACCAACACAATTTGCTTGCGGAGGTGAATATGTAGCATGAATATAGTATCCATGGCAATAAAACTTAGAAAAGAAAAACGTGAACAAATACGATAGTACTACTCTGAGCCCGATTACGACCAGTTTGAAACGTTGAAGAGAAAAAGAAAAAATCTTTGAAAACTCTTTCTGATCAAGCAAGATATTAAGAGGATTCACCGCCCACTCAATCTTTCTTCCAAATCTACCATTCAGAAGACTAAGGGTGTGTTGGGCTGCGAACATTTCCTCCGAGTTTTACACCTCCGTTTGGCATTCGGTGATCGTGTTTTTCGACCAGATCTTGTCAGTATAAAGTCTTGGCATTCACCTTCTTGCCATTGAAGCACTGTTTAAGTATCCTCTTCTGTTGTCATATCTTTAGTTTTATTATTTTTGTACTCGTGTGATGGTTCATGCTCGTTAAAGGTAATTAATATCGGACCAAATCAGTCTTGTTGTGGTTCAGTAGTTTATGTCTGCATTTTACAGTAGCTATACATATTCATATTTACAGTACATGTGCATATACTGTTAAAGTTTTACATTGGTGCTTGTGTTTTTATTTGACCATTTGGTGATCAATTTATCATATATAATTTAAAATTCCGCAAAGTCACTCGATGATCAAATTTCTGCTATATCATAGCTGGTAACTACTGTACTGTACCAAAGACATAGTGTGGATACATCTAAGAAGCATTTTGGACGATGAATTTACTCGCTCAGCGCCTGATATTGCTTGTTATCTTAATCTTTGAAGTTTTATCTTAATCTTGAAGAGGCCTTTTTTTGTCTGTGTGTCAGTATTGATTTTCTTGATGTGACACTGTTTGTTGCAGCCCACTGCACCACATGCCGTGCTTCTTACATGTATCTTTAGCCTACTGTGTGTGTTTACTGTATATCATATCAGGCTATATTAATAAACGTATGAATCACAAGTAGCTATGGAGCTTATACATAGACCTACAGTATTGGATGGAATCCAGAAAATTGAAACTTTCATGAGCTATCTAATCAGTGAATAGAATATTTAGAACCAGGTGAAGGACACAATCTATTTGAATTTCATTCAGCCGTGTATTGTTTGACCTACAAAATATTGCTTGTCAAAACAGGGGATCGGTTTTGAAATTGGGGGTTTGGAAGAATTGTAATGTAAGCTGCATTGTTCTGCCATATACATGTTCTGACAAAGAGCGGACAAAATAAGGTGATTGTGTGTATATGAACCCATCATAGATTTACTAATTTCTTAACTTTTTGATTTGATTGTGATTGAGATTGACTTGTTTTGTTAAGTGGCTGGAGCAGCTACTTCATGTTTCTGGTTTGACGCTATATTAATCAACTGCATTATTATGATTATTATTATTATTATTATTACTGCTGTTGTTGTTGTTATTAAAATAATAATAATAATAAGAATAATATCCAATTTTGCAGCAAACAGATTAAGTTAGTTACCATTAATTTATTTTATCCTGACATATTTCAACTCTGATCTGCTGTTGAAAGTGGAAAATGGGAGAGGAAAAAAAATATATATATATAAGGAAAAGAATGCAAAACTTGATATATTTGTGGGAAATGATATTTCAGTTTGGGTTTTGGTCATAACTGGTATCAGATAATATTTAGTCATATTGTCATGACGATGCTACTGTATGTAGTATTTTGTTACTTGTTGAACCAATTTTATATTGACTGTATCACCAATGGGTACAGTAGGCAGGAAGGAAAACTCATATCAAACCGAGGTGGGGATTAGTTCCTGATGTAACGCATCCCTCACCGCACCGGATAGAGGGCTTTTGAATAATCACAACCGTCATTGTCCCTAGATCACCTAAAATGGAGGCAGTCCACCCACCATCTTTTTTTTGTTGTTTAGTACAACAGCCTAACATTAGTAGACATTCTCAGACCTTCACTGTTGAGCCTACATGTGGATTACAATTCTTAACTTGCAGCTTGATGATCCTTGAGTGTCCTAAAACTGCGCAGGAAATGACCCAAATTATTAACATGCTGTGAAAATATCAAGTAGCATCTTAGATCCACCATAGTCTACAGTTAGTATATCAAGGTGGAACAGACTGATGTGTAGTAAAGTATTAAACTCAGGTATTATACATAGCATACATCGGTAAATTGGCCCTGGCGATTAAGATAAATGTAACAGAATGGATAATATGATGCTGTAACTTAATGACATCCTGGGACAAGATAGCATTTCTAATTTTCAAGACCTCTTTATTTTTTATTGGAATATGATTTCTACTCCATTTAATACACAAATGATCTGTTTCCTTTTCTTGTATTACAGTATGTGATAGTAAAGGAGATGGATTTATTGGACTAAAAAGATTATTTAACGAGTAAACAATATTGAATTAGATTTAATAAATTACTCCATTATGATTATTATTTTGGGGGGGGGTGGGGGGAGATGGTAATGGTGGTGGGGTTCCTTTTAATAGGGGTCTGTTTTATTATCATATTATATGGTATGGCAAGTCAAGGACTCTCCTTTATCTTTAAATAATTATTTATTAAATATTGTTACAGGTAATATGTTGCAATCAATTAGTGTACCGTTCCTAGTTGTGCGGTTGGTTGCCATGGACAACTGATTGAAATTGCATTGCCATTTGCATTGAAGAATATAATTGGATGTAGTCATTACACTTGTTTGTGTTTTAGCTAAATTGAGAATCGTAGCATGGCGAGATCCCGAATGCCTTTCGGTATCGGTGGAGGTAAAGGTCACTTAAGGTCACCATCAGCGGCAAAAAAATATGAACAAATTAGATGCAACTTTAAGTAGCTCAGCAAGTGCAGTATTTTTTCAATCTGCAAACAATCGTTTGGTGGTAGGTACTCCTTAATGTGTTCTTAGTTGTTATTGTGTTTTTGGTGGAGGTGAAAGGTCATTTGGGGTCAACAATGTCGGTCAAAACCTCCAACTCCTTATACTATCGATCGAGATACCCTAATGCCTCTTTATGATACAGTTTGTTCATAGTGGCAAGAATGTCTGGTCAGGAACGACAGCTCCCTGGTTCGGTTACGATCAAAGGCGACTTTCACTCACATTTAAGTGATTTTGCTTCTTAGACATGTAACCACAGTACTGTACATAGTTCAGCTTTGATGCAATCTCACACTCGGTAGATATACTGTGTCCCTTTCATAGCGAGTCTGTGGTGACGGTCAAAGGTCATTGCAGAGCCATTTTTGGCCAAATTTGATGATTGGTTCCACCTTTTTGGTAAATGTACTTTAAAATAATAACTGTTTAAGTCCTTGCACTACTGTACGGTACATACTGTAGGCGAATTATTTCTTATGTCTCTCATGTACGTTACGTTACGTACTGTGAAGTGCCTAGGGAATATATGCTGCAGGAAGTGATATGTTGACCTTATCTGAATATAATAACATGTCCAAGAAAACATCCTAGTTTCACTTTATTTCAAGTTGAATCACTCGATCCCATGTAATCGTGACTCATGAACAGTGCTCTATTGTATGTATGTATGACTTTGCGTAAATTACCGCCGCATATTGTGCCAAATTTTTCATCCCCTTTAAAGAGCAACTGAAATTAATCTGTACCCTACAATGTCAATTTACTGTATGTCTCCCAGAGAACAATGAATGATGTGAGCCCCAACAGAGTTGTTACGGTACGTAATAGTCTGTTGGCGTTATAGTGTGAGAAATGACACCTACAAGTTCAGTACTGTATGTTTAAAATCTGAAGGAAATCTGAAATGACGTTTTACAGATTATGTGAACACTTAAACCTAGATCAATAATATGTTTGTAGGATACTTGTACTCTTTGTAAAATGATCATGTAAGTACTATCTGCTGGCTAGAGTTTCATTTGGTTCTCTCCTTTCCGAGGAAAAGTTCAAAGTTCTTCATATTTGTTTCAAGGGTCGGTCTGATGGGTGAACGAACCTGCTGTGAAGTGGTGGACAAACAGTATGGTTGTGTATTAAAATATAGCGATATTTAAACTGTAACTGATGTAGATGTAACCTACACCCGATGTGAACAAACAGTATCAGGGTTCTAGCTAAATTATATATCTCAAGAAATGTTGCAGAGTAAATTCAAAAGTCCCTAAATGACATGGTAATTATAATAAACTGTAAAGTTGTATCTGATTATGAAATTTGAAATTGCAGTTTCATCTTTGCAGTGCTTTTTTAACTGGTGTATGTCCATCCAAATCATTTATATTAATTACTGTTCATAAATATATTCATAATCTGGCCAAATTTTTGTGAAACTTACATACTGTATCCTCTCTGCTTTCCCTTTTGAATCCCCTCAAAACATCCCCAAAAGATCTAGTCAAGTTATAAAAATGAATCCTTCATCCCTCGAAGAGAGTTGAAGTAATGATTTTCAGTTAATACTAACGATAAAAAAAATAGGTGCGAAATTTGTTTCCTCAATTGCTCTTGATTGGTATTCTCCTACAGTTGATTGGCTGGCATAGAACCGTAAATGTAAACAATATGATTCGGTTTATATTTTAAATATCCTCAGCGGTGTTCTAAGCCTTGACCTTGTACTACAGTACTCTACTGTACAGTATGTTTATTGAAAAAACAAACTGTGCTGGTTGATAATTTAATATTCTACTGCTTGTACTGACTGGTGTACTTCTTCCTTGTGACACACCGACATCAAAATCAAGGTGAATTTTTTTGTATATTTTTTTTGATGGAGAGTTTAGAAATAACAAAATTGAATAAAGAATATAATAGGTGTACAGTACCTGTTAAGAAAACATCTTTAAAAGCTGCAACACAGTACTTTGTAAAGAGGCAAAGCAGATTTAAAAACAGCAGTTTTGGTGGTCGCTGGTGTCAAGTGTCATATTGGAAACAATGGGGTGGGACTTCTCTCCTCGCTTACCTGTCTCCCCACAACCTTAGCACCCGCATTCTAGGGTGAAGGCTTTGTAAATAGGAGGATACTGTATGAAAAGATGCATGTTTGTTCAATGTGGCAGTGTGTATAACTTAAATGCTACATTGTGTAATTAAAGATAGGATGTTTAGTGCTATTGAATGCCGTTTAAAGAGGTTCACAATGGTGTGAACCAACTTCATAATAGTAATCTTCTATCTTACCTGTCCCCGCCCTACTATCGCACATTTCCATCTGCTGTACATGGTTATACAGATTGGTAACATTTAACTATGCCTCCTAACCACATCTGGCGTGCATGAGGTTTACATCTTGCTATATAGTAATTTCGCTTTGATGTGTGCTTCACTTCGCTTTTACCCGTCTCCTCGAAGTACACACCCTGATATTCGTAGCGCTCAATAGTTGACATCTTTCTTGCTCAACATCGCCCATGGCCCTCCCTGCCCCGGTGCCTTCCCCTTTGTAATCCATGATTCCAAAACTTGTCCATGATGCGTTGTTTGGATTTTCATCCTCTGGATCTGATTCTGATGCAATTAATCCATCTGCGATTCAACTAGTGCATAATTCATGCATATTCATACTCATTTTCATGTTTCATTGCAGTCAAGAGTCGTTCGACAGCAGAAGGGAGAGAGAAGTTTCCATTCGTTCTATCAGCTTCTGGTAGGAATGACAGAGCAACAACTTCAAGCGATGAAACTAGGGAGGGATTCAACAAGATATCACTACATGAACCAGGGAAATGGTGCTTCCGTGAGTACTTGTACGCAGTCCGTACGTACTATGTCCAGGTTAAGAATTTCACGATGAATGAAGCCCACTTATTAAATGGAATTGCTTTATAGAAAGTCTCCTGGCTATAATCAAGTTCCCCACTGGTAAATTCTTGAATACTGTAATAGCTTATGTAGCAGTTTACTGTACAAGAAGCTTATGGGAACAGTGCAAATCTACTGGCTATAATCAAGTTCCCACTGGCAAATTCTTGACTTATAGCATACATAGCAGTTACTGCACAGGCTTATGGGAGCAGTGCAAATCTACTGGCTATAATCAAGTTCCCACTGGCAAATTCTTGACTTATAGCATATATAGCAGGCTTATGGGAGCAGTGCAATATACCTGCTGATAATAAGTAGTAGTACGGTGCTTATGTAATTTACAGAAATCATCCCAAGTTTGTGACTGATGACTGGTAATAGTTTGTCATTTGTTCATGTACTTTATGTCCACTGTCAGAAAAATAGCAAATGCCTTTCTTTTTCTACCTGTAAACGATAAAATCCGATGACATTTTCAGTCTCTTAAAGTTCTCCAGATCGCAAGGCAACTAACATAAAGGTCTTCTTGTGAAGTGGATACTGCAGAAAAAAAAAAATAAAATACAAGATGGCCTCTGACCTATACAGGTTGATTCTCTTTGTTTAGCCGTGTAGAATAAGAAAGAATAGCGGATTGATAATTGTTTCAAATTGTTTGGATCAGGAGTGTTTTTATTTAAATTTTTATTATATTTGTTATTATATTTTATTATACTATATTATATGATATTTGTTATGATATTTCTTTGATTATATTTATTTTAATTTAATTTTTTTGCAGGTGAACGGAATCAGCGACAAGAAGGACTACAAGGCTGCAATGGAAGCCATGAGAGATCTTGGGTTCACATCGGAGGAACAAAAGACCATTTGGGCTGTCGTGGCAGCCATCTTGCACTTGGTATGAACATCTTGATGTTGCTTTGTATGTATGTATTTTATATCCTCCTGCAAGCAGGAACTGGCAAAGAAGCCTCATTGGCTTATCAAAGCCGGAAGCTGACCGAAGTCAGTCTCTTAGATTCATATTTTAACGTCCATGATTATGAATTGTCAATTGTCAACAAGTCTGTAACTGGACGACATACATTAATCTTGGAGTGACTCGAACTTGGAACCTTATGATTGGAAGGCACTGGCGTTAACCACTGAGCTAACACTCCCTAACGCTGCTTTGAAGCAGCTAAAGAGTATTAATTATTTAAGACAGGTTGATTTGTTTTTAGAAATAACGTTTAATTTCATATAATATAATTGTATGTATAACACATCACAAGAACAGATGAAGGCTAGAGCTGCCATAACCGAAGGTCACTATCTTAACAAAAATAAAAATTATCCATAATAACATATCTTGATCGATCATTGGGAAAGGTGATTCTTAGCTAAAACATAATTTGAATAAGATGTGGTTATGGAAAGGCAATGGATATAGCCTGTAATCTATTGCAGAAATAATCCCTTTTCTGAACACCATGGGATACAAAGACGCACCTTTAGCTTGCATGAAACATGATAATGGATCCCCATTGGTCCAGGGTAACCCTAGATGTTTGTGCAGGTATGTTCAGCTATTCTGATTCAAGTATAATTTACCCGGATAAGCAAACCTGGATACAAGGATATGCATAAATTAAAGCATTTGCTCAAAGGGTAAGATTTAAATATTTCCAGATTTTGCCCTCCAAGCAAATTCTGTGAGTACGAAAGCTAATGAGGTGTTCCAAAAATTGGAAAAAGAAATTGGAGATGCTTTTGAATTGAATGGAAAAAAGAAAGAAAGAAAAGAAATTAATTGTTGCTATGTGAATTTGAAAAGTGAAATAATTGAATTGTATCGTTATTGGAGTTTGATATTGGTAGTATGATCACAAACTTATTATTAGTCAGCTGATGAAAGCCCCTTTAATAGTCTCATGCTAATACTTCTTGGATTAAACAGTTATTTAAAAAAGAAGTTGGCTCTATTATTGCCTTTGTGTGAGTAAACAACAGTTATTTATGAAGGAATAAATTTGAAGATGAGGTCAAATGGGTACGTTACTTCTGAGAGCGTGGTGGCCAATTGGCTAAGGCGTCGGACTCTTGTTCCAAGGATTGCTGGTTCGATTCCTGCCTAGTTCATTACGTTGTGTCCTTGGGCAAGATGCTTTATCTCATTTGCCTCTCTCCACTCAGGGGTTAAATGGGTACCTGTGAGGTAACTTGTCATTGGGCACAGTATATAACTGCTGCCGACTGGAGGGATTGTCTCTGGGACAGGTTATCATTGACCATGGGTAATATAACGTCTGTAAAGCGCTTTGAGACCTATCGCTGGTATAAAGCGCTATATAAAAAGCAAATATTTTTATTATATTCATGAAATGTTCCATATGCAGTATCTCTGAGAATGATAGTAGGAAGTATTTACTGTATATACCAGATATTTGTCTTTGCCCGGTGAAAGTTACTCACGGCTGATTTCCTTGTTTTGATTTCGTCGGCCAGGGCGAGGTTAACTTTGAGAATACGGACGATGACTCATGTTCTGTGAAAGACCCAGATCAGCTCTCTGCTATGGCTGAGCTGCTCAGCATCAGTCAAGACGAGCTGGGCAAAGCTCTATGTCACAGAGTGATAGCTGCCCGAGGAGAAGTCATGGAGAAAAGTCACACAGTAGAAGAGGCTTACAATGGTAGAGATGCCTTTGCAAAGGTAATATTAGAGTCCTAGGGAACAAAACTACCCTAAAAATACCCCCTCCTAACCAGACTGGACAAAGACACCCACTCCTGAAATAACAAAGACACCCCCTCCTGGCCTTACGAAGACACCCGGCCCTTCCTGAAATGACAAAGACACCCACTCATGACCTGACTAGACAAGACACCACCTTTTGACCAGAAAAGATAAAGACACCCCCGACCAGACAAAGACCCCTTCTGACTAGACTAGACAAAGACACACCCACCTGACCAGTCTAGACAAAGACACCTCCCTCCTGAAATGACAAAGACTCCACCCTCCTGGCCTGTGAAAGACACCCCCTCCTGTTCTGACTAGCCAAAGACACCCCTCCCGACCTGACCAGACATAGACACTCCCTTCTGACCTGACTAGTCAAAGACACCACCTCTTGACCATGCCCCTCCTGACCAGAGAAAGACCTGACTACACAAAGATGCCCCCTCCTGACCAGACTAGACAAAGACATCCCCTCCTGACCTGACTAGACAAAGACCAGAGTACCTCCTGACCAGAGTAGACAAAGACTCCCCAACCTGATCTGACTAGACAAAGACCAACTTGTTGTAAGTTATTCACTTATCTACTTAAGAACGCACTTATACTAAATAAGTATTCACTTAATTTTACTTTGCCTTTGTTCATAACCATGCCGTACTATCTAAAGAAAGTACGAGAACATAATGGGAACAGCTTCATAAAATACATGTGCATTCTTGGTTAGACTACTTATCCTAATGCCCATCCCCGCTTACTGATCTTCTTGCATTTCTCCGATCATTTCTCTGTGTGCTTTCGGCTTTGCTAATAAATTGTTCACAGTTTCGGAGGTGAAAACGTTATTTACCATTGAAAGAGGTCTTGTGACAAGCAGCGGTATCTGCAACTGTTTTATTATCCATTACACACACACACATCTCAGAATTGTTTTTACATCGTGTTTGAGAGTTTCAACAAAATTGTCTTTGGTTAGTGTGGAGCTTCAACATAATCAACTTTTTAGTTATATTGTCAAATTAACTCGATTAAATAAAATATATGATTTAGTTGACAAGATTTGAGGTGATAAACAAATTCACAACTTTGTAAGATGTTTCAGGAAGCTCTCCTCATTATAAAACTTGTTTCCTCCTACAGGCAATGTACGAGAGATTGTTCACGTGGATCGTAGGGAAAGTGAACGAGGCCATTGCTGTCAGGGGGACCGCAATGGACCACGGGAAGAATACGGTCATCGGAGTCCTAGATATCTATGGCTTTGAAATATTTGACGATAACAGGTGAGCTCAACGGCCGGCTACTACCGTAACTTTTTCTGTAGATAGACGGTAGAAATTTGATGATGAAAGTGAACCGTTTTTTCTTCTGATGATGAAAATTTTTAATTGTCCTTCTCCAGTTTATTCCCTAACCCTTTCCCTTAATCCTCTCTTTGTCCCTCCACTGTTTATCTCCTACCTCTCCTCTTCCCCTGTTGCTTTCTTCTCTCCATCCCTTGTCTACTAATCCCCTTACATCTATCTCTTTGTGTTCACCATGCTCATTAACCTGTCTGTATTCTGTGCGTGTTTTTGTCCCTTCTGTTACTGTTACTTGTCATTTAGCCTCTGAAGAAGATCCTGCCAAGATTGAAACGTCAGGCCAACTTACTTTTACACACAATTTTTTATCATCACACTTCCTACAGTTTCGAGCAGTTTTGCATCAACTACTGCAACGAGAAACTTCAACAGCTGTTCATCGAGCTCGTCTTGAAGCAGGAGCAAGAGGAGTACCGAAGTGAAGGGATCGCCTGGACGCCCGTGGAATACTTCAACAATCGCATCATATGCGATCTGGTGGAGGAACAACACAAGGGTATCATTTCAATTCTCGATGAAGCCTGTCTAACCGTGGGAAAAGTCACCGATACGGTAAAAATTTCACAATAACATTTACTGTCCTCTCCTCGTTTACCTTTTCATTTCACTTTCATTTATTTATTTCCAGTATAAATATTTATAAATAAGACATCAAAATTGAATACGTAATAAGAAAATATTATTTTAAAATGTTAGTGTACTAAATACAAGCGAAACCCCCCCCCCCAAAAAAAAATTATATTATTCTTATTGCATTCCTGCATTAGTGTAGAATACCAGACAATATCAAACAAAAATATTTTTGTCATTTTTGATGTTGTAAAAAATGATGTGATTTAAGCAGTAAATATTTAACTAATTCTACACAGTATCATGTTTCGGGTATCATTCATGTGACTTAATATAAGGAATGAATTTAAGTATCTTTCAGAGAAATTATTCTACTGTCTGAGTATTCTGCATATTGATTCGGAGTTGAACAGAGTTAAGAACGTGTCAGGCTTTCAAGAAGGACTTCTACAGCTACAGCGGGCAGGGTCTCTTTTGAAGCTGAAAATAAAAAAAATTAGGAATGATTCTCATTAAAGCAGTATGGAATGTATCATATTCATATGTTTTGTGAAACATTCGGGAAATGCTAGATTCATTTCGTCCCTTGTTTCACGCACTGACGAATATGCAAATTATTTTATTTTGTTTTACGTAGTGACGAATGTTTTTAAAACATTTATATGCCCTTAATATTGTTCTACATCCTTTAAATTTGAAACGTCTATAAACTATAATTTGTTTTCTGTAACATAAATCTATAGATACTGCTTAAAAGGCATTCTTTGTGATCAAACATTCAGTTGCAAAGCAGTGAATTGATTTGGATCGTGATAAATAACTTTCTAACATTCGTCAGTACGCGAAACAAGGGACGATTTGTTGCTTACCATTCTTGGCCCAGTAACCAGAATACTAAGAATTTAGGCCAAAGGATAAGATCATCATGTATCCCCTCTTTTCACTTAATATTTGCAGCTGTTTCTCGAGACTTTGAACAAGAAACTGAAAGGCCATCCACATTACACTAGTCGTCAGATTAATCCCACCGACAAATCACTGGAGCACGGAAGAGACTTTAGGATCAAACATTACGCAGGGGATGTGATGTAAGTATTTATGACATAGAATATGTGTAAACTATCCACCAGGTGAAAGTGCTTTAGTGTGCACAATATGTGTAACCATGTGTGCAAAAATATATCCACAAGGTGAAATGCAAGCGCTGCAATGTGCAGAATTTGTGTAACCATGTGTGCAAAAATTTCTCCACGAGGTGAAACACGAGTGCTTCAATGTGCAGAATATGTGTAACCATGTGTGCAAAAATATATCCACGAGGTGAAACGCTAGTGCTTCAATATGCAGAATATGTGTGCAAAAATTATGTAAGTTGTAACTTAAGTACTTCAATGTGCAGAATATGTGTAACCATGTGTGCATAACTTATCCACAAGGTGAAATGCAAGTGCTTCAATGTGTAGAAAATGTGTGCAAAATTATGTAAGTTGTAACTTTAATGCTTCATTGTGCAGAATATGTGTAACCATGTGTCCAAAACTTATCCACGAAGTGAAACGCAAGTGCTTCAATGTTCAGAATATGTGTAACCATGTGTGCAAAAATTATGCACTAGGTGAAAGGCAAGTTCTTCAATGTGCAGAATATGTGTGCAAAAACTATGTTAGTTGTAACTTAAATGCTTCAGTGTGCACAATATGTGTAACCATGTGTGCATAAATTATCCACGAGGTGAAACGCAAGTGCTTCAATGTGCAGAATATGTATGGTATCTGTGTGTGCAAAAATTATGTTACAGTTGTAAATGTAAGTGCTTCAATGTTCAGAATATGCGTGAATGTGTAAAACATCAGTTTTTCACACAACATTTGTGGTCGCACAGAAATGGTTTTGTAATGTCAATGTCATTTTGTCTCTTTGCAGTTACGATGTAGTTGGTTTCATTGATAAGAACAAAGACACATTGTTTCAAGATTTCAAGAGGCTCTTGTTCTCCAGTAAGAATTCTGTCATCTCTGAAATGTGGCCCGAGGGTAGCAAAAGTGTGTCCGAGGTAACTTCACGATCTTAATATTTTATTGCAAATTTTTGAATTACCTGAAAGGAATGTACAGTAGAGGAGAAATGGCTCAAAATTATTTCACACAGTGTTTTATAAATGTATTCTCACTGCATTAAATATAACTGAAATATTTTGATTTTTATTTGCCAGGTGACCAAGAGACCCCAAACGGCTGGTACCATCTTTAAGAACTCCATGATTGAATTAGTCAAGAATTTAACTTCCAAAGTAAGTTACCATTGCGATTGCTACAAACTGATGATTGTGGTATGCGTAATCTATCATAAAGGTTAACAAGGTAATTGAAGACAAACTGTGTTGCTTAAGTTCACCAAAGTTGCACAAGGAAAAAGATAAAACACAGTATGCTAGGTGAGATTGGTGACTCAATATTGTCTGTATTTGGAGTAGATTTGAAGTACGACTGGTTGCGACCTAATAGGATCTCCAAGTCAGATTGAACTGAATGTGGGAGTATGAAACACTTGGTCATAGTGATAACCCTTCATAAACTGTACCATCAATCTCTAACTCACATGTTAGAGGTTCTATAGATAAACATTACCTGGAAATAATTTTCTAAAAGTGATGTCAGGAATTGACCATTGTGTTTGTGATGTGCTATCCAAGTGTAACAATCAATTCTTTAGACTGGTAATAGCATGAGCTGATTATTAACACCACTTCTATAAGAACAGAAGAGTAAATAACAAGAATAGCATTAGCAATTCAGTTATAAATAATAATATCCGTTACTCTGATGTCGTTCGGTAAATTTTCATTATGTGGTATTCTCTCGCTGTCTTGTAAAAATTGAAGAATGTTCATTCTTTGAAGAAGAATGTTCAATGAAGAATGTTCATTCACCAAACTATCGGCCACATGTAAGCATTTGAGGGAGTTGCCACGGATATGCCACTGATTGCTAGAAAATCTATCAAACAAAGCTGCTATATAGCTTAATGTCAGTGTTGTTACTGTTGTGTACTTTCCATAGTATATTGCTATGCAATAGTTATGCCATTCAAGAAATTATAACCTTGTTGGGGGGGGGGGGGGGGCATTGAAGGTTTCCTGCCAAATCGGTCTTGAAGTACCCATTTGAACATGTCATTATCGTTAACACACTTCAAGACGAGACATGAGATTTTGTAGCCTGTTTTTGCATTTTCTATTTACAAAGGAACCTTACTACGTGAGATGCATTAAACCCAACGAACAGAAATCCCCGCTGCTCTTTAACCACGAGAGATGCCTCCATCAAGTGAGATACCTCGGACTACTAGAGAACGTGAGAGTCAGGAGGGCAGGTTTCGCAGCTAGGCAACACTACGATAGATTTCTTCAAAGGTAAAAATTTTACCCATGATTCTAACTAAAATCTAATCATTACAAGCTCAATTTGTATGTTATAATGAATGATATTGTTGTATGTGGATAAATATCAAAGTATAATAATATTATAGTTTACCTTGACAACCATGCAGGGGGGGTAGGAAGCTTCCATAAAGTGGGGGGAGCACAACATCAGAGGGGCACTTTCTCATTCCACCACCACCACTCGTTATTCTATAAACCGATACACACCGGCCATATCACTTAAATATATATGATGTGTGAGTATGCTATCAATTCTATTATGGTGCATGTGACTCTATCTACCTACATCTGTACTTCTTCTGTCCATCCATAATTTAGAACTTACCAAAAAAAATCCTCCTGTGTTCATTCCTTGAACAAAAGTCTTTAGCAACCTTGGTTAAATCCTTAGCATGTACAGACTAAAAATAAATAATAAAAATAAAATATTAAAATAACAATGGCTTATCCAAAAGACAGTTATACATCAAAGGGGCACATTTTATTTGCCAGTAGGGTACATTTGCTATTTTGGAAAGAAGTGGGGGAGGGGGGCACGTTCCCCCAGTGCCCCCCAGCTCCTACCCCCTGCAACCGAGCCGACTGCCATAAACTTGTTGAATTATACCGATGAGTTCACCGTTAATATTTTGTCCAATCCGTCCGTTGCTAGGTATAAGATGCTGACTGAGTACACGTGGCCGAATTACAACGGCGAGTTGGTGGACGGGGTCAAGACCATCGTCAACGAACAGCAACTGTCAGACGACGTGGAGTACGGAAAGACAAAGATCTTCATCAGGACTCCCAGGACCATCTTCCACTTGGAAGAAGAAAGATCAAAGCTAATCCCCGCCTTGGCTATATTCCTACAGAAGGTGAATATAATGAAGTCAATGTATGGTTTTCGATATTTGTGAAAAACTGCTAATAGCCTAACACCCCGGACCCCTACAAAGACATAAGTTTTCAGTTGAGGACCGTTGCTCGTTTAGGTAACTTGCAGCATTGTTTAGTTACGTTTGCTAAAACCGGGCCGATGGTGGTGGCCCTGAACCTTTGCAAGACCGATAAGACTTGATATTATGCATATGTATTAGGGGATTGAAGTAATACTTGGTACCATAGATGCGCCATAGTGAGTAGATGGACCCTATTGATTTTGGTGCTCATCTCATGTATAATAATAAGGTCACAGGGTCAAATTAAAAATTATTTAGTTACGTTTGCTAAATCCGGGCCGATGGTGGTGGCCCTGAACCTTTGCAAGACTGCCAGTCAGGAAAAGTATGAAATTCTCTGATTGAAGCCAACAAAACCTTGATTGTCTGAATACATGCTTTGTGGGTGACTATCTGTGGTCTTCTGCGTTACAATGTCGTAACCCTTACAATGTCGTATGTCCTTTGCATTGTAGATATGGAGGGGAACTCTTGCCAGAAGGCGCGTGAAGTTTATGCGAGCCACCTACAAGATCATCAACGCCTACCGTATCTTCAAAACCAGGCGATACGTCCTCAAGGTGGTGAAGGTCTTTGGAAACGTCTCTGAGCTGCAGGACTATGGGAAGAGCCTGAGGTGGCCTGCACCTCCAAAGTCCATGGAACCGTTCTACAAACTGATGGGTTCTGTGCACAGAAAGTAGGGAAAGTTTTTTAAAAATAGTCTTTGCTTAATGATACAGAAGAATTGCATGTGTATACACAAACTAGATGAAGAGTTAACTGGTAACTTCACATCAAAGGGTTTTTTAAAGTAGATGGGGAGTACTGCATTTGGCGATCTTCAACACAATACTCTGAGAAAGTGGTCAGATACTTGTTGGGAGGGTAAGGGAATGGATTTGATTATTTGGATGGAAATAAAATATGGTGGGAGTCACGATGTAAATTCCTACCTCTCTTAACTTATTTTCCAAAGACGAGGAGATTGGCCATAATTAGGTTCTTGTCAATACTGTCAGATACAGGGAACTTGGAACAGGAACAGTAAAAAGATGCATCTTCAACTCAGTTGTGGTTTTGCTTTGGTCAGACTTGTATGATAAGTTGTTTAGTAGTTAAAGGTTTAATTTGCATCCTTTGGTGACCCCTAAATCACTAACCTATCAAGGGGAAATCTGGTGAAAAGAAAGTAAATTATTGTTTATTTTCAGTATTAGAAAAGAGTGGAAACAAAATATTTATGTACATCTAAAGTTTGCTCGGAATCAAATTTGGTAAAACGGTAAAGAGACATCTCTTTGGTTTCATATCGCAGATGGATCGCATCGCAAATCCTCGTCTCCATCCCTCGCGACGAGTGGCCCGAACTACGTACCAAATTGTCTGCCATGGAAGGGCTGGACAAGAGGCGGCCTAACTGGGGGCACAGGAGAAGGTGGATTGGTAACTACCTGGCCCTGGTCAGTACCCCTCGGATTCAGTTCAGTTAATATATTTCGCATATACATAGACATACAAAAACAGTGCAGTAATGGTATATACAGGATACTAGAAAAAACAAATGTTTATCAAAGCTAGTAACCCTAAAGAAAAATAACAGAACAGAACAGAAGTAAGAAAGAAAAACAAATGTACCAAACAAAATTGACAATAATATCAATCACGGTACTTGGAAGTTAGATAACTCTTTAGTTGATACCTAAATGAAGTACATGATTTCGAATGTCTAATACCAGTTGGGAGATTATTCCATATTTTATAACAATAACTGATGAATATCTGACTATCTGTCTATGTAAAATAAAAAACATCAAAAGAGAATTTTTTTGGGAAAAGGTTGCAGCCCAAGGATTCCTTTTACTTTCCTGAGTTGTTAACCTTTTGCATTATGGTACTTTTTTTTTGTTTACTTTTGTGCAAATCTTTTATGGTGATGAGGGATGTCGACTTACAGCATTACTCTTGTAACGTTGGCCTTAGGGCGGATGTGTATCTAGCCTAGATGAATAGTCGTACAAACAAGTATTTTATGTCTGTTCTTTTCTCAGAGCTCGGAAAACATCAGGTGTGCCTCTTACCTCAGTCAGTGTAGCACCTTGAAATCCAAGGATGGTTTCACAGAAATACCATTTTCTTCAACTTTCATCAAGGTAGGCAGTCCTAGCAGAGAGTACTCAGTAAAAAATGGTTACCAGTGAAATTAAATTTTACAGTTACATTAAACAGTTAATGGTTACGGTTTACATTAAAATAAGTTGAAATAAATTATTAGCCAGAGTGGAATTGTAACCTGCGACTTCAGGAATACAGATGGCGCTGGACCGAGCTATACGGGCATAAGTTCTTGGCAATCTGTCAGTCTTTTGCTGTCAGTGCCAGTACAGATATCTCAGGACATTGCCTATAGTAGAATCACAACATGGTTGCTTTGGATACATGTATATTCTGTATTAATTTTGCCTATTCATATGAACCTAAAAAAGCCAAAATGAACAACAACCTCCAAATTAAATCACTTTATCATTTTTTCTTTCAGGTCAATAAGCACAACAAATTCACAGAAAGGGTGTTAGTAGTCACAGATAAGTTCATTTACAAACTGGACCAAAACAAGAACTACAAACCGCTAAAAGGTGGCATCCCCTTGGCCGAGGTGAGTCTGGTTCAAATATCATTTCATACTTTTCACCGAATTCTAGGTTTGGGGTCGGTTGGTCGATAACACTTGAGAATCAAAAAAAATATATATATTTATTGATATGAAATGAGATGCTACCAACTTGTTGAACCCCTGAAAAAGGTGGTCACAGATATGTCATTAATCTTGTGCAGAGGGTTCCCTAATTGGGGTGCATGAACCCCCAGGGGGTGCGTGAGACGTTTCTGAAAGTCAAAACTAGAGTACTTTTGTTGAACTAATATCTGATATATCATATAATTTAGTAATGTACAAAAGTCGTACCTATTGACAAACTCTTTTCCCGTTCCATAGGCATATGTTGCCATAGTAGTACCGTACCGTGCATGTGATAAATAACTTCATTATGAAACAGACACAGGCCACAATATTTGTTCATCTCTTGGTTTTTTCATTACAATATTACACTATGAACTTGATCATTTACGAAGCACTGTTATGAGTATTATAGTATAATAATGACGAAAAAGTTGAGGGTTCGTCAGGGGTAAAGTTAGGGAAACGCTGTTCTAGTTCATGAATTTGTCATGATCTACAAGATGCCAGATGACTTATTGCACAGGATGTTTTATTTTAACCATCTGTTTTATCTTACATTCAGATTGCATTGTAACTAAAATGCAATTAAATACCCCATATAGGTTAAAAAGTATAAATAGGTCTCACCTTTACTTTTGAGATACTAAAATAATCCAAGACTAGTGGTAGGCCTATGGATCCAGTCGAAGTGGAGTTCCATTCACCAAACCTTCACACATTCTCTCCTACAGTGTACATATTGATCGTTCCTTGTTATTTGTTTGAAATTTTTGTTTTTGGGGTGGGTGTCAGCCGGTCGGTCAATCATACTAAATGCTTAAAAATTTGTGTCAATGTAACAACAACATAGTGACCAACCAGAGAGAAAAAGAATATCTTGAAGAAACTTCAGTTGAATCTTTGATTGAATCAGGGATTGAATGGGGGGACTGAATCGGGGAAACTTTGATTGAATCGGGGATTATATTGTTGTTGTTTATTTTCTCAGATCACCGGGATCAGCATTACCCCCGATGGCGATCAGATGTTCGTCATCCATCTCTCCAGCGATAATGACATCGCCGGATGTCTGACCAACAGCAAGAGTGAGAATCAAGTCCCCGAACTCGTTGGAGTCCTCTGTAAACTATGGTCAGAGTGAGTGTCTCTCATTGATTGATTGATTGAATTAATTATTGCAAGTGTCTTGAAGGACCATAGTTAAAGGGTGTGAAGACTCGTGCAAAAAGAACATCTAATGCCGGTAATTTGACCTACTTTCAAATGAGGTGTAACAGAAGTGTTAAACACCACCATCGATCCCAGAAAATACACACACAGCTTGCTACGGTTGGTAATTAGACACTATAGACACGAGTGTACAGTCAGTACATACAGCTGCGGTCAATGCCCACAGCACAGTCTACAAACGATACAGCGATGGACATCTCAGGCACAGCTAAAGATAACAATTAAGGTATCACATTTCATTACTGTCTGCATTTTGGAGCGACACAAACAAAACTTGCAAGCAACAGAAAGCTTTTCAGATGGCCGCACACGGTTTGGGGCAAGTCTTCAATGCCTTTAGGTAAGACCGTTAACTCACAAGCAAAGCTTTTCATAGTCGCAAAATCACAAGCGATAATTTGGTAGATACGGAAGGAGGAATCAGTGGGCGTGGCCCAGGGAGCGAGGGCGCAGTGCTAAAATGTTTCCAAATGTGTAGTTAGGTAGATAGGAAAGTGCAATGGTGGAGTGGGAGACAGGTAAGAGAGGAGACAAAGTAAATTCCTCTTTTTACAGGAGATGGGATAATTTTTTTGAACAATTGATAAGGAGTTAGAAATTTTGGATATATATCTTATTTTTGTCGATACTTTTTCTTTTCTCAAACAGTAAACGTGACAGCAAACTAAGGGTCAATGTCAGGTCACAAATCCAGTGTCAGCTCGGCAAGAAACCCAAGTTCTTCCAGATCCAGGCGGGAAATTTTGACAAACCTGCCTTTTCGAGAGACGGCCAGGGTTTCATCCTGCAGTATCCAGCCAACTAGACGAGCCAACCTGCCGACAAAATTTGTAAAACAAAAAATTTGAAATAATATTTGCTGCCATGGTGGTGGAGAACATGCCGTATCTTCTCCCAAATGTCTTGATTGCGAATCACCATCCGCGTCAGACAAGTTTTTTGTTAAGAATCCCACTGCTGCTACCCATCGGAAATCCCACCATCGACACCATCCATTGAAGTCAAATTGAATCTTCCTTGTCGTCATTGACTCATTGAGGTTTGGTGCAATTAACCTTATGTACGGAGTAAAAAATGTTTAATCGAATCGGTTGGGGTTAGTAGTTCAATGCATTTATCATTTAAAAGTCGAAGAAAGAATCGGAAGGCAGTTAGTACACTGCATCATAGTATGCTGGGATTTTTATCGTAGGACTAAAATGCAGTCTTTCAAACTGAGTGCGCTATTTTTATTTTCTTGTTGTGGATGGAGAGTGCATAAGCACTCTTTGTCAGCACAATGTTGTAAATATGACCACTAACTATATTTAACCTATTTTTTGCCATATTTGCTCATGGTTCATTCACTATTTCACATTAATTATCACAAAGGGTATGAATCCCTCATACCAACTCAAAAATCTTCACATTAGTAACACTTGTTTGAGAAATTTGGAACTTCAAGAATTGAATTTCATTCGTATCTTATTCTTATTTCCTGTGGCGTATGGGATGATGTGCAAACTTTTGCCAAAGTTAGTATTGAATGGTCTGTGAAGTCACGCAAAGACTCACGAAGGATCTTAAAGGTGAAGTGAAGACTCGCGCACAAAGAAACGTCTGGTGCCGGTAATCTGACCTAGTTTTCGAATGAGGTGTAACAGAAGTGTTAGACACCACAATCGATCCCAGAAAATACACACACAGCTTGCTAACCGTCGGTAATTAGACACTAGTGTACAGTCAATACACACAATACAGTGTGCATAGCAGGGATGGACATTTCAGGTCCAGCTAAAGATAACAAGGTATCACGTTTCATTACTGTCTGCATTTTGTAGCGACACGAAAAAAACTTCACTTGCAAGCAACGGAAAGTTAACTTTTTCAGATGGCGGCACACGGTTTGGGCGATTCTTCAATACCTTTAAATGGACAAGATTGGATTATTGACTTTGACAAAATTATTGCACCAAAAGGATCCAATAGAGTATACGAAATGCCATGAAAGTGGGCGGGTCAATGCCAATGGCCTGGATCATTTCACATATTTGTAAAACCCGGAAAACATAGCAAGGGATTTTTTTTTCTCTTTACAAAAAGTAGCTTTTAATTTTCAGCTGTTTTGGGATATTAAAAAATTATTTCCATGAAAAAGGGGAAATATACAGCTGAAACTATGGCAAGAAAAATAGGAAGAAAAAAAAATTAACATATGGAATTAAAACAAGAAATATATTTTTGTATCAATTTTGCTAGTTTGCATAAGTTATGAGGTACAGTACTTTAATAATCTTGATTGCTATTATCTTTCTCCTTGTGGTTTGAGAAAGAGGTAGTATGTGATTAAATGTCATTTGTTACTAATTTTTTGCTAATTGATTATATCAATTAATATATGTTCACATATTTTAATCTAAAAGTATTATAATACATATTAATATATTATAAAAAACATAGGTGAACTTGATAGGTAAAACTTCATGAGAACAATTTTTTGGGAAGGGGGTGTGGGTGTCGGGTTTATAGGGGATGAGTGTCACTTAAATGTTAGTTTCTTGAAAAATTTACAAAGCCAAAATGAAATATATTGATTGTGAAGAAATCATTGTGGAAATTTTTCTTTTTTAAGATGTTGACCAGAATTTATCAAGACACAAAATATATCGTAGTAAAATTACTAAATCTGCTTTATATTTTGGATTAAAATAAACCCGGTAGTATTATTTTCTTGGTTTAAATATCCATCATTGTGATGGTGATATATTTTTTTTAAATGCCAAAGCTCCTTAAATAACAATTTAGCTCCAAGGGTGTCATATAGAATTGAAAAAACTGGTTTTTGTAGTTTTGCATTTTTTAAATGTCTGTCAAAACTAACAACTGCATAATATCTATTTTTCTTTGCCAAACTTACTGTCAAACCGAGCGTTGTGAATCTGTGGCTGTGTTTTTCCACCTCTTTATCAGAGGTATCTAAATATTGCCAGCTATTTCCAATTTCCAATTAATGATACTTAATTAATGATATTCTGTGCCTTGAATGCTATCGTAAAAATTATCGACTTTCTTTCAGAATTTTGCCAAATCTCCAGAATTTTTTTTAAAATGCTTTTTGTATCCATTAATATTACAAAATTGACCAATAATGCTCAGTTGTTATCATTCTCGATGGACTTCCTTTAATAAGACATTTAACAAATATGAAAATGTGTCTTCTGTCCATCATGTCCATTATGAAACTTCTGGTATGTAAATAAATTATAAACAGGGAATTTAACATAAATTTGTGATGTTGAACTTGTTGGAAGTGTTTAATAGCATCTCGACTCGTCGAGTACATTATCTATAATAATAAATGTTTTAACGTCCGTACAACAGTTCCGTAAAAAGTTAAGGTTAACGGCGATGTAACATACGTTAATGACTTGCTTAGTCAGAAACTTGCTCTATGTATTGCTCGGGGTTAATACTCTCTGTTGACTACGTAGGCGCTGTGGTGTAAGAAGGGTGCTAAATGGGTGTTGCTTATTAATGGCTTGCTTGGTCAGACTGCTACTATTACAGTACATGTATTTTGTGTAGAAGGGTGGCAATGGTGGTGTTTGTCAATGAACAACCATTAACAAAAAACGTTTTTAATCCGTTAGTTATTCCGCTATTTGAATGAGAAACAAATCCATCATGTTACTACTGATTAACCAACATTGCCCTTAATTAGTAAGAAAGCTTAGTATAATGTTTTTTTTTTATTTGCCATGATATATTTATATAGCAGTACTCTGAGAACTTTCTTGTATATAACATATGCATGTGTGTTACTCGGTCTGGTATAGACTAGGTGGTAAGATAAATTAAATACTGACAGAAATTACCCGTCTTATTCCTTCTCTTTCTTTCTTAATGTCTTTATTGTGTGAAGGTTACCATATGGCCCTAATCTCATCCGACATGTGCTTTTTTTGTAAGCCTATTGTTTTTGGTGAAGGGCAAAGGTCATTTGGGGTCACCAGGAGTCAAATTGTGAAAACCTTGTAATTACTATATCTCAATACTGGAAGCTTGGGTCTACCTCTAATTTAGTGTAGAAGTACCACATTGAGTTAAAGAGCCTATTTTTTTTGGTGGAGGCCAAATGTCATTTGGGGTCATCATAGGTCAGATCGTGAAACCCTTGTAAACATGTACACCCTCACTATACATTACATCAGATTCATGTAGAAAACTGCTCATGTTACATCATCGAAACCACAAAGCATTTTTGCATTCAGGTTTTGTTTGATTAGGTAGTGCTGCTAAGGTTGTTCATAATTTCAGTGATGTTGAATTTAGCCACCTAGTTATACTCAAATTTGATTACAGAAACAGGGAAATTGTCAAAAGTAACAACTGTGATTCACCATTCCCCGATATTAGACTGAGAGACTGCTTTTTAGACTTCCTACATTTGGTAGCATACCATCGTCATGTAGATACCCAGGGGGGGGGGTAGGAAGCTTCCAAAAAGTGGGGATGGGGGGGCACAACATCAGAGGGTTTTTTCTCACTCCACAACCACCACTCGTTATGCTATAAACCGATACACACCGGCCATATTACTTCAATATATATGTGTTAGTATGCTATCAATACTATAATGGTGCACGTTAATAATTAAAATAAAATATTAAAATTAGCAAAGGCTTAAGATATCCAAAAGACAGTTCTTCGTCAAAGGGGTACATTTTATTTACCAGTAGGGCACATTTGCTATTTTGGAAAAAGTGGGCGGGGGGGGGGACCTGCCCCAGTGCCCCCTCGAAATCAAGTTAGCCCCACAAAAGGGAAGGGGAACCCGTCTATGCAGACCCCACCCTTACCCTATTGCCAGGGCAGTGGTTACTATGGTAATTATGGTAAATCTTCCACTTCTCGTCGTCTTCACAGAAAACAAGGTCAATTTTACCGGGAATTCAACAAAGGCACAATACAGATTAATTTACAGGTCATTTTAGGTAACCAAATATTATTTGCCGTCTGAAATACACTTCCAAACTGTGGTGTCGATCTTATCGAGTCTACTACGTGTTAATTTACTAATTAAGGTCATCAAAACAATAACTCGATCGTCTTGAATAGATTGGAATTGATAAACGTGATCGTTAGCTATTGAAGCCTTGAATTATTTCACCTTTCAGTCTCGTCTATATGACATTATTTTATGATCATATGTGTTGGAATTTGGACCAGGGGGTAGGAGCCGGGGGGGGGGGGCACGTGCCCCATTTTTTCCCCAAAATAGCAAATGTGCCCTACTGGCAGATAAAATGTGCCCCTTTGATGAAGAACTGTCTTTTGGATATCTTAAGCCTTTGTTAATTTTAATATTTTATTTTAATTATTCACGTGCACCATTATAGTATTGATAGCATACTAACACATATAATTATATTGAAGTAATATGGCCGGTGTGTATCGGTTTATAGCATAACGAGTGGTGGTTGTGGAGTGAGAAAAAACCCTCTGATGTTGTGCCCCCCCCCACCCCCACTTTTTGGAAGCTTCCTACCCCCTGGGTATCTACATGACGATGGTATGCTACCAAATGTAGAAAGTCTAAAAACCAGTCTCTCAGTCTAATATCGAGGACTGGTGAATCACAGTTGTTACTTTTGACCATTTCCCTGTTTCTGTAATCAAAAAATTAATTGAAATTTGCGATAAATAATCAAGAATCTAGATGACCTATGTTTACTCGAGGTAACCTCAAAAAGTTTGTGTATAAAAATGTGACTGAACATATGGGTTAATAATTATGATTAAAACAACAATATGTAATAAAAATGTTAAAATTATAAGATGAAGTCCCATCCGTCGCCAGTCCACTATTAATAGAGGGGGTGTCTTGTATTTGTGTAGAATCTAAAACAGTCGTTGTTTTGTCATTCTCAACATATTTTGAGAGCGACACTTCACATCCCCGTATACCTATTTGAATTTAATGAATTCATATTATTTATATTATTATTAATCCCTTAATCCGAATCCCTATTAATCCCTGTGTTGCTAATGTATATGTTTCAATGACAAGAGAAGCTAATTGGTAACAAAACCAGATCCGTTGTTTCATTTATTTCTATCACATCATAACCTTCCAGTGTTACACTAGATAACAGGGTTGAGGGCGTCTTTGTTTTCATTCGCGAGGTGAATTTCAAATTGCCGGATGATTCTGGACCTCGTTAACTAATCGGAACCCAAACCCTAGATATTTAAATCTCGGAAACTAACTTCCTACGCATGGTTGAAGGTCACGCTCTTTGTGCTTAATGACACTTCTTTATTTTCCCCCCAGTTTGATTAGTATAATCTTTTGCCACGTTAATTAGCAATAATATATTACAAGGTAACAGAGGTTCACATTCTCTAAGATCACGTTTCTGTTCTAGTTTATCTTCTTTTGTTGTTTCTGTTGATTTTTTTTTGTATTTTTTTTTATCATTTTGCGTTTGGTCTTGAAACACACGAGCAGAAAATTTGGCAATGGTTTAGAATTTTACTGCGATAAAAAGAAAGTTGCATGGACTTTGCTAGGGGATCAGCCACTCGTAATTCTGGTGGAGGGATTTCAGCCCCCATAATGAAATTAAGGGGACCAGCCCCCTCCTCCCCACTACAGACACACTGACAGACAATATTATACCGCACACACACGCACATACACACACACACACACACATATATATATATATATATATATATGTGTGTGTGTGTGTGGGGGGGGGGTGCGTGTGTACTGTCCGCCCAAAAAATAATACCATGAACAGCCGAAAAGTTCTTCCTAATAACTGCAAGCACTCCACGCGCACTACAATACTGCGTATTTGCAGGCAAATGCAGTTCTAGTTTGTATGAGAATTTTATAATAAATGTTAATTGATCAGCCGTCTTTATTTAGAGGAAAGAAAGCAGTGGGTTAAATTACGGGTATTTCACAGTTATGACCTTTCATTGGGAGTAATAGTCTTTTAGACCAAACCTGAAATATAGATAATATACCGTATAATATATAGATTTTCAGTTTCCTCAAAATTTAATTCTTTTTTCACAAACATCGAACGACACCGATGATAAAAGTGAACTTCTATAACATAAGTGGCAAACGAAAATTAATGCTAAACGCGACTCTCCCTCAAGTGATCTTGAGAATGTGTGAACAGAATGTCAATTTTCTTCCAGCCAAGCTCGTATACAGTCTGTTCATCAACACGAAAATTAAAGCCCTTGTCTCTCGAAATTTTTGATCTGAAAAGGCATTGTCAAAATCTTACCAAGACTGACCAAAAGATAAAAGAATTCAAAATCGTTTTCTAAGAAAGCTATGAAAGATGGACGAGTTGATATAATTATTTAGAGTACCGTATCAAAACTTTAATATTTGTGATAATTTTTTCTGTGGAAAAAAATTACGCTAATAGACAACTTGTCATACTAATAATGTTTCACCGCTCTGTGACTTACGAACCAGGAGATAAAATCAATATTACCTATCGTATGTATTTAAATGATAATAATTAGCTTTAATAGTTTTGTTTATCGACTAAACTACAAAGTTACCGGTATTATGCTCTATATCTTGTCGCTATTTCCAGTGAAAGAATATAAAAAAACAAGATTCAAATACGCAATGAACAAAAAAAATAAATAATTGTTTATGTTTTGTGCTTTGTTAATGCATTTTACTTCCTCCTTCTCCTTGTATGTTGTTGAATATATACCTGATCACATATACACTTAAACAGGTACACACACACACACAGCTGGTTTGTTTGTTTTCCCATCGAGGACTTGAACAAAAGAATTCCAGGTCCTCGGTTGTGATTTCAAATAAAAGAATCACCACGTCCTCGCAAGAATTATATTGTTAAGGGGTATTATTAAGGTTAGAGTAAGTGGATTTGAACAATGGAAAAAACAATGGGGTCTTCGGTCTGAATGTAAAACACAAATGCACACATACATACCCAAAGCATGTGTACATCTAAGTTGAGCAATTCCTTTAAATGTTTCGAAAGCACTGCAACGGCTGAAGCGTCCCATCTTTCTGATACTTGAAAATTGCGGTAGGAATATAAAAGGATTGCTTGGGGCACTCCGTGCATCCTTTCACTCCCCTCCCCCCTCTCATCTTATAGTTAACACATTGCTTTATTTATATATGCTGTCTTTCGAAGACGGTACGATCAATGCCTACAGTTAGAGAAACCCAATTTTGTAATTATGCGAAGAGCGGCTCGAATTATTTAAAACTGTAAAGAAGGATGGGATGATAAGCTATGGAACGAGACGTTCCTCTGAGCTTAGCTTAGCTTCCAACACGTTATCAAGTATACTCACGTGCATGCTGCAATGCTTAAACTAATATTATTTCTGTTGTCATTCAATACGTTACACACCATGTAGAACTGTTCTACACGATAGTAGAACTATTTTTAGGGGTATTTTGTAAAGCGGCAATTTCCACCCATTTTAAAGTCAACCAATTCTAAGGCTACAGAAAATTATAACCCAAGAGGCCTCGTTACATCTATATATATAGATGATGATGTATGTATGTAGAAATCTTGGCGGTCTTCCAATGCTGTGGTAAATTTGATCCGAAAGTCGAATCTATAATTAATTCTTTCTTTTGGGATTTACGTAAACAGAACGAGACGTAAACAAGTAATGAGGTCATTAATACACTGGTCAGTAATTGATCTCGGTTTGTCGTTGTTTGTTTATTTGATTTTCTGTCTTTTTATCTGTTATTCTTTTGCCTTGTTTATTGTTATTCAAATGTGCGGAAGTCTGTTGTACTAATATCCGTCACAAATACACGTTGTCATAGCTTTGAAATAATTAACTGCTATTTTTACTTCGGATGCGTCATTCCATAGCAATATATATGACACTTTATGTATCGCAAATATTCCTGAGGACAAGAAAAATTAATAACAAGAATAAGTCTCAATTGCTATAAAGAAAAACTGCTGTAATATTTTGCATATTTCGTACATATTCTTAGATCATTATTGAATTCACTGCATTATTCATGAATAATTCTTGCAATATCCATTAATTATTCAGTTGCTTTGTTAACTATAATTACTCTTGCATTGTAAATTAATTATTCCTTCAATGTTAATTAATCATTCGATCATAGTTTTTGCACTTTATTCTAGTAGTTTCATGCTTAATGCCATAATGTGCTTTTGTAAATACTTCTTTTATACAGTGCTTCGGTATATTGGTATAGCTACATAGATAGCTAATTGTATACACATTATATCTGCCCTAATGAAGAACCATGATAGTTGGTTGTTAATTACTGGAATTGTGTAGATAACAAATTTAGTTTCACGTTTAAAACATCTATAGGCACTGGCCATTCCCCATGGATCCGAAATAGCTCCAATATGGATGTACGAGAATAATACGAACAGCGAAGTTGAGAAGTCTTTTCCGCTTATAGAAGTTTTGTCCGCTTATAAACGAGATAAGGAATGTGTCACTGTATTTTTAGTGACTTTCAGCTTCACCCATGCACTACTGTTGCTACCACCCAAATTAATGTTCAGTGGAAATGTATTTGGCGCCAATACATCAGAATGAATTGGTTCTTTCAATAATCGACAGAAATGTTAAAGTGGACGTGAGTTGATTTTGACTGTGTCAAAGGTCATCAGTACTTGAATACCGCTAATATGATTTGTAGCAAGATTGAAGAAAATATATATTGAGTGGAATTTTCAGGTCACACGTGATCTTCAGACACAAAATAAAACGATGTATATAATTTGTCGTATATGTAGGCGAAAGGATAATGTGAAAATAAACATTGACGTGTGCACCTGATCAAGTACGGTAGGGCCTACTTGATTGCAAACACACAGGTGAGTGGGACTTGAGCATTAAGAACATTTTGTTTTTAGAATTAAAAGTATACGAACGGCAATTTCGTTTC
>NC_092578.1:5092500-5122500 GCF_037975245.1 Apostichopus japonicus
ATTACCAAGAACACATGAAACATGGCACAAAGTTCTTAACCACAGACGTCACTACTAACTATAGCCTATATGCTAAACCACAGATGACGAAATGATTGGATATTGTCATTAGGTGACGTCATAAAGCCTGCAAGCGAAACAAGAAATATCTCCCAGACTTGCTATGCGTCATTACCGTTATCATTGGGACAAATAATCGAGAAATAATTGAGTTCAACATTTTCAAGTAGAGAGACATATGGTATCCCCGACAACACACAGCGTTATCTGCTGCAGCAAGTAAGTCCCGAGGGTTGCAGGCATATTTTGCCATCAGATTTAAGATATGACACGACTTAGGGCAAGTCTAATTGACTTTGGATAGGTATGTTACTAAAGCCCGTTTGTTGTTGTTAATTCTTTCATTTAGACTATTTTTTTTGCGATGGCTACTATAGTATAGTTTTAATATAAATGTTTGGTGTGAAAAGGTGATATTCATGATCTTTTGAGAAGAAAAAGCACCTCCCCCCAAATAAAGGTAAAAAAAAATGACTATCCAGATAATGGGAATCCGTGAACCTGTGACCTCGGTATAACAAAAATCCTGTGCTCCACCAACTGAGGTGTCCATCGCCGCTTAGTTGGTGACGATCCCTATGTAACCATTTCTTCCATAGGGTGGTGTGGGTTGTTGGGGATGCGGGGGGGGGGGGGGAGTGGATGTGTTTTATGTACCTCTTTCTAAAATATATATTAATTCCATCATGCTTGAGGATATAGTTAGCATGCTACATGGGAGATAACATTCTCCAATTATTCTCTTTCTATACGTCAACGTGTTTTCTATTAAATAATAATAGAGCAAAATTAGGGATATTTTTCTTCATAATTGATAGAACAGTTCTCAATCCGTTTGGCGTTTATTCATGCCACGAATAGGGTGAAATATTTGACCAACAAATTATGAAGCAAATCATTAACAGAGAGGTAAGACTTAGACCTATACTTCAAGAAGAACATCCGCAGAGCATTTTGATTTTAAAATTCTTTGACGTAAAATAACTTCAATCTAAGAAATACATGGGGGGGGGGGGGGTACCACTATCTTAGTTTATTTTTAGGCAACTTTGCATATATTTTATATTACAAATTAATCAAATATTTTTGTATCGCTTCCAAGGGGAAAAGGAAAAAAGCCGCACATTCGTTGACAAACAAGAACCCAAATGGAACCATTTGTTTAAGAAAACCGAGCAAGAAATTTCATCCTGATTAAATTAACTTTATATATAATCTTCTACTGCATGAGTACAATACAGAGGAAATTATATTTTCGACTTTTAAAAAGAAAATTTAAAGATTACCGTCAAATATCATTACCAGTTAAAGCATGTTTCTTAAAATAAATATTTTCAAAGAAATTGTTTAAAGACTTGATGTGGAAAATCAAAAAAAGTAATATGTAACAATAATATTAGGCAAACAATTTGATTATCAAATACGGCTTGCTCTTTATCTGATATCTGAAATGTACTTAGTCCATATAGAAATGATTTCACAATCCGCCAAAACAGCGAGTATGGGAACACAAATCTGATCATTACGAAATCTGGAATTAAATGTGATTAAAGGTTTTTTTTTTTTTTTTTTTTTGGCGTTTTATGGTCAGTTTATTAGCAATGTTTACTAAAACTTTCTGCAAATCATTAAATAAATATTGCAGAAGCGGAACCCAGGATACTCTTTTAAATGACCTTCAATTAATTAGTCATTCATGAATCCAGATCTGTTCTGGTCAAATTTCGTCGCGTACTTTGAGAATTTTGCTTTAAAGTAGAGACGTCACAAAATATCTCCATATTTTATGACATATCAACTGAGGCAATAGGTTCATTTTTTAATTTTTCATTAAATTTCATTATTTTTCATAATTTTTCATATCATTAATTTCATAATTTTCACAAATTTCATAATTCATGAAAGATGCATACTGTCACAAAACTGTACAGAAATGTAAAGGTTATTATATATGTTATAATAAGGCTCAGATTGGTCACCACTCCTTCCAAAAAAGTGGATCGGAAATTCAATACTAACATGCAGAGTGACTTAAGCAAACATAAAACATCAACAAAACGTCCTTTTACCACATCATAGATATATTGAAAGAAAAATATGCCCTCGGCTATGAATTTTGAAATTTATTGCGCATCGCCAGCATTGTTTCAGTATGTCTATATCATCTTACCTCTTATCATATACAGGAAACGGAGAAACAAAATTTTACTCGTTATATTAAAAAGCAAAACCAAAAAGTGGTGCTTTACTGCAAGAAATTTTGTCGTCCAAATAACAGCTATAGCCTCTTCAAAAGAACAAGTTCTCTGGATGAATCATCCTCCTTAGAAAGCAGGCGACATTTAGGTGATAGCTGTGTTGCTTAGCAACACGTATGTTAATTTATAAGGTCTAAAGATTGGATTTTTGCATCGCTGTTACTAGAACGTGGTTGCGTGTGTTCATTATACATGATGGGCACAGCTAACAGGGAATGTAAAACCTTGTTATTCATATCATGGGCAAAGGGAGTTAGTAAAGCAGCATAAGGCCGAAACATATAACACAGCGTGTAAGCTCTAATGTAACCTTTTGTTTTTGGAGGGGTGGGGGGGGGGGAGATTTTTCCGGGTTTAACCGGTAAAGTAATCTGTGGGGTGTTTAACATTAAGCAGCCATTTGGTATACGTGTGTGGCATAACGAATTATATTTTAAGTGCATGAAAGTATAAGAAAGATAGGCTATATAGTAGTCAACTTTCATGGAGCTTAACGGATGCATTCCGGATATTAATGCTTTGAAAAAAGAAGAAAAAAAAAATACACTATATCATTTCTTCAAATAACCGTTTGATGCAAACATACAGTGATATAATACAAAGTATATATATATAATAAGAGTAAAATATAAACAAGGAGATCGTGTAATACTTGTCTTATATGACGCTACAACTTCTGTTAGTATTAAGAAGAAAACGTCCGAATGAAATTTGGTCAAGACATGAGCCAGCACCCTTCTCCTACACCCCTCCCCCCCCCCCCACCCTCGTAAGATAACAAACAGTATCTGATTCCTTGATGAACCTTTCAGTTAAATAATATGGAGACATAATAAAAAAAAATATAACACCTGATTAAATAAATGCGTATAAAAGGAATAATCCATTGATGGTTTGAAACATTGATATGCTGTTCACATGATTAACTAACCTTAATGAAGAATGTCAGCCGGAGAATAGAGAATGGCTTTAAATGGTACATTATGTACCATCTGGAAAATAAAATATTTTTGTTAATGTATAAAAGGTTTAAACTGCGACGTAAGCTTCGGCTAACTTTTTATATAATGAGTGTGCACCAGGCAGTCTTGTCTTGGTTTTTTTTTTTTTTTTTTTTTGGGGGGGGGGGGGAGATTTTATGAAGAAAGAAAAAGATTCTAGTCATTTCCAAATCATTTGGAGGTTGAGACTGATTAAGAATATACTGAATGATACTCACAGAATGTATTTATTTTAATATTTTCTTATTCCATCCACGAAAGTTTCTTCGAGACTTCCGATGCTGCTATATAAAGGATGCCAACATTTCTTATGTTTTTTTTAAAACTTTTTGCGATAACAATAGAAGTGAAATAACTCTTTCAATAACTCAAGAATACCATTGAGATGCCAATGACAAGTCCCCCAACACCGGCGGAATCGGGATGGGGGAGGGGGGGAAGGAGGAGGCCCAATCATTTTGAAAATGGCATGGCGCCACCCTTAGACGGCTTGCGAGTTCACAACAACCAACACTGATCATCGGACTGACTTCTCCCCACTCTCAAACCTGTTGGATTAGGGTTAAGATGGGGACGGGGAGGGGGGCATCACTGAACGATCATTCGATAAAGTTGATACTATTGGTATCCCCTCCCTCCTCCTCATATTAGAAGTCGACAATACTCACAGACCCTTCCCGCAAAAAGTTCTCATAATGTCTTTGCTTCTGTTATATAGGCCCGAATGTCGATTGTATCTTTTTTTACCAAATCTACAAATTTCTATGAATCTATGATAGCGTCGATTATCAATGTTAACGAAGAATGTTAATGTACAGCCAATTTCTATTAATCATGTACCTTCTTTGTTTAGTTACACTAAATCGATACATTTCTGGAACTTACTCGCACGTATCTTACTGATACATATTTTACCGCAAAAATATGCGAAAAGATAAATGATAAGGTCAAAACACCTCAAGATGGAGAATATGGACAACACTCACAAAATGTATGAACACACTCTGCTTTGATATATTCGTCCAGTCACTTTGCTTCCACACTAATTATGTTCATTTTGGACCCCCACGTAACTGTCCATTGTAAACACACCACACAGGGGTTGATGTTTTTGTTAGGGGATGTAAACATAAACATAAGCAAACAAATACACTCTCCCGGCAGATCTTGTATAATCCTTGTTAAAAACTAAACAAAAGACCATTTTTTATAAATTCTGTACATTCTAATAAGAATGACATTGAAATATACTTCTCGGTGAGATCAAACAAATTATCCACACAATTCCAATTTTTTTTCAATTTCACTAACCGTGCCCTATTAAAGGCAATTAAGTTGGTAATTAAAATATTAATACTACTAGAGAAAAAGACCAAGCTCGATAAATAATCACCATTGGGAGTTGACTGCATAGTCTTCACGTTGGTTGTATCAAATTAAAATATTAGCTATTGACCAAGGGACGGTAATTGCCGCCAATGGGAATTACTTTATATTGTTTGCCATATTAATTAAAGAAATTAATTGGCTGTATAAAGATAAAGTATAGCTATATGGACTACCCAGGGGTGACAGATTGTAGTGTGCAAGGAGATATTCACAGAGTTTGTCCTTACTGACAAAGCTAACAACTCATTAGGTAAATCCCCAGTGGAACATAATTACCACCCACCCCCAGGTCCCCACCCCACGTCCCTACCCCCACGTTCCCACCCGGTAAGTCCCCCAAGTTAAGATATGATTCCATGTCAAGGTTGTCAAAATTCTTGAACTTTCTCCGACAATCACCCTACATCCAGTAAAGTAACAACCACATAGATAGAGTGTACTTAAGTTTATTTTCTAAACTTGGTTAAGATCATCGTTCTTGTTCATTAAAAAGAGGACGAATTTTCCAACACCCCGTGCATCTTTTTTTTTTATAAAATCAGAGATATTGAACTGCCATGATAGAGGGAAGGGTTAGGGATGGTGGAATGACACCCACAAGACTTTTGCTGCCTTGCCCCCCTTCCCCCCCCCCTCTGGTCTCTCAGCTGCTATCAATGTATCGACGCCTCCATCAGCAGTACCCTTCTACACCTAACTAAATGTTGGCCAAGGGTATCATTTTTTGATGGCACAGCCCCACACACTTGTTGCGAATTACTAAGAAGGTCCTGCATCTAAATACGAATCGAAAAGGAAAAAAGAAAAAAAAGAAAAGAAAAAAGGAGGACTAAGACAATTGTATCGTTTTCCAAGATTATCTAAATATCAACCACTGCATGTCGATTATTAAAGGAAAATAAAGGCGGTTGTTATACTACATATGCAGTATATGCAAATGAAATTAATAAATTTCAATAAATCTATGTATTTTTATATCTCAACTACAGATGTGAAACAAATCGCTAATCATAGGGTCACCGAAATGTCAACTATATCTATATGCTAGAACATAAGAACGTGTATACGGACTAATTCCATATCTGCATGTTATCTAGCATATTGGTGGGCTACACCAATGGTCGTTAAACATAATGTAAATGAAGGTAAAGCATCGCCACATCCATCAAGACATTTATTACCATCTTTCTCTCCAGAGCGTTGTCAAAATGATTTATCTTTCATTCATTCTCTCTCATTACCGATAACTGTTTGTCTTTAAACAAAGGAGGGAGTTGGCTGTTAAATCCTGCAATTGAGGCACTATTTATCATCTGTTAATTACTATTTTAAATCCCTGCTTGTTTGGTTTTGTACATCGACGACGTTTGCCAGGATATCATGGTTTTCAAATTCTTTTCTTCAAACATTTAGCGATTAAACACACAGTAAAAGCCTGTAATAAAGAAACCTTAAACAATAAAAGTATTATTGATCCATCTCTATTGCTTTTATGTCTCTATACGTTGACACGGGAAAAAAACAGAACTGTCCACTTAATTGCGTATTTTGATTTATGTTAAGATTTAATTAAAGTGATTGATGGAGTTATTATCAAAAAGTTGTGTATGCAAGCAGAAAAGAAAAGACGGCCGGGGGTCGTTTTACAAATATTATTTTTGGTAGAAGGTTCCATTTATAAGAAGAGAGGGTTGCGTAGGAGGTGGGAACCAACTGGCGTAAATGAAAACGTTTGTTTGAACTTAAACCAAATGCTAAAATTCCTTAAACGTTTAACATACCAGATCGAATAGCAAAAGCTTCTCAGCGAGACAAATTTACAATCAGAAAAGAAAATATAAAAAAAGAAACAAAACAAAATGGGAACGGAAAAAAATAATAATAAAACAAAACAATGAAAAACAAAGAAAAATAAAACCAACGAGAAAAGAAAAGATGAAATCGTGGCTAAGAAAGTGACGAAAAGACCAAAACCAAAAACAGCAGTGTTTTATGAAAATTCCTAACGGCAGTGGAATAAACCACCCAGAGGTCCTTCCTTTCCCCAATACCCCCCCCCCCCCCATACACACACTCATGTAAACCACATTGCTTTTTGATTCGTTCAAAATCACACAAGTGCAAAGATCTCGCATCAAAAGTTCGATCTCCATCCAAGATGGTCTCATTCTACCCTCACCTAACCCCTCTCCCCCACCCCCACCCCGGGAACCAGTCTCCTGCCACCAGACATTACCTTGCCCTGAACATGCAATGCAAGTTCACCAGCATAACTCTACACTAACACGCTATAAACATACAGAACCTTTTTTTCCCAATTTAAAGAATCAATTTCTTTTTAATATTGTATTAAACACGTATAAATGGTATAAAATGTATATACATTATGCACAAACATGAAAACGTACTAAAGTTTCAAATCTTGATCGAGAAATGTGGCGACGATATAAACTCATCCCATCGAAAATATTGACATATTTCTGTAATTCTGTCGTTATTTTATCATATAGATGTATTGCATATTTCAAATTGGGTAAAGTCTTGGAATGCACAAAAAAAAAAAAAAAAAAAAAAAAAAATCGTGATTATGACATTCTTGTTATGAGTCAAAAACCACACTTTCGTGCCCATGCAATTCTTTTCGTTTCCTGAAACCTTTCAATATTGTTTAACGTCGCTACAAAATTTGCATCTTTTTTGGGGGCCTCGGGCAACTTAAACTCGGAGGAAGAAAACACAAGCGACACCATGATTCTGTCTTGTATTGTTTCAAATTTGTATGTCATCTCCAGTGGAATTGATATTTTTAAATACTTATTGATGCTTACAAACTTATTTACGTAACGGTGGTTAATGGCACGTTGTACATAACGTGACACAATCTAGGTATGCATGCTTAACACATGTGAACAAAGATATATAGGTTTTAATGAGTTGACAAAAATTCTACAACTTCCTATTGAATTTTCAGATTTGCCTGTACATGCATCGACTTCGAAGAGAAATTAATTCCACAACCGTAAAAAAAAATAAAATAAAATAAAGACATAAAACAAGAAAGATAATTACGTAAGAAACCTTAACAGGTTGCAAAATAATTAGTCCTGATGACGTCATTAAATACGTAACCACATATTAACCATTACTCTGAGGATTTGGTTATTTATAGACAAGTTGATATAAATAAAATATTGAAGTGGATTATTTATTCCTGGCTCAGGTGAGAGGAAGTTAACCTTAATTAGCGTTACGTTTCCTGCATGTCAATGATCAAATCTTAACAGTATATAGATTAAAAGAAGGCTGTTGCAACAAGAAATGGAATAAAAAATTGAAAAAAAGGATATTAATAAAAAATACACAAAATTGGTCGTTCACTCATCCACTGTCATTGAAAGGATTTTTTGTATACCCTGTCCTATGAAATCCAGGCATTGAGTTTACGTCATACCTGTACGTACAGTATATCTTTCGGGAAGAACGAGGAGTCCATATTCAATATTGCTTCTAAGACTACTAGAATTTTGCTTTAAAATTATAGCTTGTAATAGAACCATCAATCTTCCATCTTCATGCCAGTTCATTTCCTTTTAGAAGTTACAAAGTCAAAGAAGAACATACAAATCTATTTCTATACCTTAACGTTATAAATCATAATTAAAACATTAGACGAAAAAAAAAATTACAAATGACGATAGTGTTACCATTTTCTAATGTACTCAATCTTCCGTTCTCTCTCCCAATTCACTAAAGAAAAGCATTGAATCAAAAAAAAAACAAATGCATTAGTTGATCAATGTTAATAATTTTGTCTCATTAAACCAACAGTCCCAAAAACAATTTACGGAAAGAACCGCACAAGACTAGTTTCCGGCATATTCCACTGCTAATATCAGTTGATACAGGCGAAGAAGATCAAATTTCGGAGGAACCGTCGGTATTATTCGCTTCTAGGATCGATTTTGGTTAGTAACGACACCTGGTATTTTCGCCTGTATCACCTGCAGTACGTTGAATATTAAGAGTTTTAGCCCTCAGGTTATTTCAAACTTAAATTTTTCGGTCGATATGAAGACATCAAAAAGCAGAGGGAGTTGTCGATCTTTCGATGACGTCACAATATCCACCGACCTGGTTTGTGAATGGATTTGGTTCAAGGGGTGGGGCGCCATTACCAAAGAAGTAGTTTGCATTATTTATGAAAAAGAGACTGTGGAGGGGGAGGGGGTTCTTTACAATCGAATACTAACATTATTAGTTAATAATTCAACTAGTCAAGTTCCATTTCAAATGCTATGTGAGAATATCGTTGAAAATGTTGAATAATTCCACTTCCACTTAATTAACGTTTGCAGTAAGATCTACACTCTACAGGATACGGCTTCCTTGAAGCATATTAATGAGAGAAGAAGTAGTTGCTATATATGTTTTAACAGTCCCTATATGACATCTTCTTAAGGTGACCGCTAGTCCGTCAATCTCTCTCAATCAAAGCTAAAGCTGTTTTATATTGTGTGAATTTACTACAGCCTGTAAGAAACATAAACATAATGACAACTTTAACAAGTACCATGAACATATACTGACCACAACTATACCATAAGCTTACTAACAAGTATCATTATAACGAACTGCCAACTAACAAAGTACCCGCGACAAATAAAAACAGACAACAACTACCACAAACATACTGATAACTATCAAGTACCTTAAATATACTGACAACAACAACATTGACATACTGACCGTTACCAAGTGCCATAAACATACTGACACGTAATAAGAACCACAAACATACCGACAATTATCAAGTACCATAAATATACTGACAACAACTGCATTAACATACTGACCGCTAACAAGTGCCATAAACATACTGACAAGTAATAAGTACCACAAATATACTGACAATTATCAAGTACCATCAACATACTGACAACAACTGAATAAACATACTGACCGCTAACGAATGCCATAAGCTAACCCCACGTTATAAGTACCACAAATATACTGACAACTATCCAGTGCCATCAACATACTGACAACAACTGAATAAACATACTGACCGCTAACGAATGCCATAAACATACTGACAAGTAATAAGTACCCCAAACATACTGACAAGTATCAAGTACCATCAAGATATAGACAGCAACTGCATTACTACACACTGACCGCTAACAAGTGCCATAAACATACTGACAAGTAATCACAAACATACTGACAATTATCAAGTACCATAACTATACTGACAACAACTGCATCAAACATACTGAAAATTATCAAGAACCATAAACATACTGACAAAAACTACCATATATCTTACGGACAACAACAAATATTCCATAAAGTGAGTTGTAGAGTTGTCTAATTAACTGAGTGACTAAGATAAATCTAGAACCGACGCAAATGTGGATACATTATCCCGAAACTTCCGTCTTTAAATAATTAATCTAGCTCATCTTCTCAGGAATTAAATTCGTATCCAGACCGGATGTGACGGAATTTAAGCATAATGTAAAACCTTTCTTCACACGTCACTTTGATTCCACTCGTGTTATCTCATTAAATATGTAATACCTTTATTTAGATGCATGAATATTAAATGACTGAATAAATTTATTTCATTTTATTCGCAAAAGTTAGCTTTAGTATTGGCTTTGATCCACATGTGTATAATGTAATATCCTTTTCACCTGTCACTTTCATCCCACTCGTGTTATTTCATAATAAATAATATAATAAATACAAAATATTAAAGTGCTGTTATCATGAAATGAAACATGCTCAAGAGCACTGTACAAAAGAACCAATACCTGGAATATAAAATTTCCAAACTTAAGAAAACCTAAAAGTAATAACAACAGCATTAAAAGTATAAAAAAAAATGATAAAATGATATAAACCACAAGAAAGAACATAAAAATAAAAATATACATAGAAATGGGCACAGTAATGTGAATAAAACAACGAATAAGATTGATGCCCATACTCAAGCCTAAAAAGATAAGTTTTTAAATGCTTTTTAAAAGTGTCAATAGATGAAATCAAATATGCTATACTTATATAGGTGCATGAATATCGCTGAATAAGTTTATTTGATGTTATTCGTTTTTATTACGTTTAGTATTTTTTTTATTTTTTTGTGACTAACGGTATCTTATATGTAGTGTTGCGCTGCATGTTTCAATTGAGACTATTTGAACCTTTTTGCTTGGTCATCGTTCTTGTGGCAGTTTTAGTAGATATTATTTGTTTTTCATTGTAATTCCCTCAAGTTTACTCCAGTCTAAGATATCGCACCCCTGGACAACCCCCCCCCTCTCTCCGCCCCACCCACAAGATTGCGACAATCCAACGCCATCAAACATGTTGACTTATGAATGTTTACTTAAATAACTAAGTAGAGTTACTACTTAAATATTCATGTGATTACAACATTATGAACTCGCTATACACTCTCTTTCTTTTTTTTTGGTTACGTTGCTGCAGATCAACAGGTATATAAGTCATAAAGCGTTCAGGTTTTTCCCTTTTTTCCCCTCTGTCTCTCTCGCTCGGCATGGTGCCTTTTTTTATTTGATCAACTTCTTGGCCTCACACGTCTTCGTACGATTTTAATTTCATCTTATGTTTCACACACAAACTCGCTAATCAACCGGAAAGATGCTCTCTCTCTCAGATATACCCTAAAAAAAAAAAATGCGCGCTTTCGATCAGTGGTGTAATTGCTTAGCAACCTTTCCGTTCCTAGGCAACTGTCGAGTGTCCCGGCAGAATATGGACTTGACGTTAAGCATTGGGTTACATCGACGTGTATTTTAAGTGTTGAAGTGCCTCGTATTTGGAAAGCAAAAGAGAGAGAGAGAAAATTGCCCTCGAGTGTTTAAAAATGGAGACAGAAAAAAGGAAAGAATCGAAATATATTTGCAAATGCAGACAGCGAATTTTGTTGTTTCATATCCAGCAACGGCAAGGTGTGAGGTTTGTTTAATACAGCAAAGTAAACGTGATGTGGAGATAGTCAAACATCGCTAGCTAATTGAAATTATTCTCGTAACTTTTACAAAGCTATTTATAAGAAGTTTGTTTTGATTTCAAAGCTCTTAAAATGATGACAGGTTTTTCTGCCTGTATTTCAGAAGGTGAAGGCTTTTCAGTAAATATCACGTCCTTTCACCACTTACTCAAAAAGAAGACCTTTATACTGGTAACTGAAAAACTGGCTATAGTCTGTGAGTTGTGTATGTATTTACGTTTTGTGTACAGACCATGCCTCGATTACTTTTCGAGATAAATAATAAGAGTTAAACACACTTACCCCCGCCCCCCCCCCCATCCCCGTCTAGGATGTAATCGCCACAGCTAAGTTGTTATTAGTTAGATCCTGGTTAGGCTAACACAGACCTACCGTACATAGTGATTACTTTCAAATACAATTAACATATGGTGTATGTGTATAGGGATAACGAAACATATATTAATCCAGTGGAAAGTAAAAGCAGAAAAAAAAAACAATAGGAAATTCCAAAAAGGGGCTTGGAATATTAACTGTTTTGTTATGAATTCATTTTCTTTTTTGTGTGTGTGTGTGCTGAGGAGGAAATTGCACCAATCTGATCCAGTTATGACATATTACAACGCATAGCGTAACTGTACTATCTCAAATTCTACAAAAAACAAAAGAAATGGAAGACATCAACAAAACTTTAAAAACTAGATCTACGTAATTAGAAAATTACCCGAATGATCATTTAACTAATTGCCATCTTTAGTACGTTCCAAATAAAGGCCTCGAGAGCCAGACTGGGCCCGGACATAGTTATGTCACCTGGTCACGTTTCTGCTATCATATTTCCTTAAGGATATTAAAGAATATGAAAAAAAACCCACTACATTATCCTCCATTCAATGCTTCCCAGGGCCCCCTCCATATTTTTTCCGGTCCCGTCATTCACCCATGGCCCAGAGCATTAACCCCCCCCCCCGATTACTCACCCATCAGGTCTGCATGTATGGACCCCACGAGATAATGTAACGAACACAGACTTGCTTCGTTTGCAAATCTACAGCTTACGGTAACTGTCGTAGTGTCTTCTTATCCTATATAATGATGATGTGGTAGGCTACAAACAAACATAGCATATATATTTGCAATTAATATAGTGGAAGTACCTTGTTGAAGGTGGTTTTGAAACCTTTGGAGTTACTCCATCTAAAAGCAGATACAGACAAAACTCCAAAAGTACCACATCTTCCACCGTTTTTATCTTTCTTACATTTTGAGATGGAACTTTTAATTTCAAATTCTGGTATTATTGTCATGTATAGGTCTGCATTAATGTCAATATGTTCCCACAAAGGGGAGGTGAACCTTCGACTTAGAACCCCACCCTCCCCCACCCCGAGGCTCCTACCTTCACATAAAAAACGGTAACTTCTATTGGCACAATAAACTCGTACTCCAGTAACCTCACAAACTGACAAACCAAAAATGTAGAGGAAAAAGAGGCGAATAGGTCAGTCAAGTCTTCTACGTAGAAAACGGCTTGTATGACATAGACCATTTCCTGGATTGATATTGATACAACGGCTGTCAATAACATTGAACGAAATACGCCCATGATATGTAATACATTTTAGAGGGTATACTAGTTATGCGATATGATGACATTTGACATAATAAATTTACTATCCTATGTTGGACTCAAATAATACGGCCATACCTTGTATCGAATTATCGTACGATATCGTGTAATGCTATACAGGCGCGTATCCAGGATTTTCAAACCCGGGGGGCGCGAATTACTATCTAAGCGGAGCGCCACCATCGGTTGGCGCGCAGCGTACAAGAAAATTTCTTATTTTGATACCCCCCAGATCACCGGAGACGGCACTTCTCGGGCTTGAAATGACCAACCAGATGTACACTTTTTGCCTGAGAACCAAGTATTTCCTAATAGTTTTTTTTCTATCCATAACCTTTTTGAAGATTGTCAACCCGGCGCACATCATGTTCGACCTGATCGCATCTCCTGTGGGTCTTTGCTTTTGTAGGTGATTCTACGTCGCGGCCCACAATACCCGTCAGCCCCACTTTTCAAGGTTTTAAGCCCCATATTTGTTCAGAATTTGAAAATTCACATTTCTCGTGAATAAACTCACTTCAAAACATACCCATAATGTTGTACAAAATTTCATCTATGGACAACCAATATAGAAAAACTTCCTTCAACCCCTAACAGACCGGTCAAAATTGCACGAGTAGAGGGAAGTGTGATGCAGAATGTTGGTCAGAAATTTTCGAAACTTCAGACACAGTTAATTTATTGGTGTACAAATATTAAAACCTCTTATAACGGCTATTATAAAACTTGGTTGAAGGAAATGAAAAAATAGCAGATATTTCCGAAACCGAACACTACACACATAGGCGTAGGAGGCGCGGCGGCAGTGGCGGAGCTAGGGGTATTGGTCAGGAGGGGTGAGAATGGTCTGTAGGGGCGCTTTCGACACTATCTAAGCGGAGCGCCACCACTGGTTGGTGCGTAGCGTACAGAAAATTTTTGAGTAAAGATACTCCCTAGATCGCCGGAAATGACCCTTTCCGGGCCTGGCTAATTTGCAGATAAACGAAGAATAAGGTGTCATCGCCAAATTACACCAACAAAATGTGACAAATGTCAATAAGTAGATGAGAGCGCAATAAAAAAGTCAATAATCTAGAATAAGTAAAAAGTGGTAAAGAGCTGAAAAAGGCGCCAGCAGTCCATTTGAGTCCGTCAGGGGGGCATCCGCCCCCATGACCGTATGGACGCTCCGCCACTGCGCGGCGGGGGTGCAGCCCCTAATTCGCCATTACTAATGTAAAAGAGAGTTTTGACATAATTGGACCTCCGTGCTTTTTATACATCTACATGAGACATGTTGTTTACATTAGCATCCCGCGGTATACTGCGCAATTTTAACGGAACGTACGGCACATGATGGCATGCGATGTAATAACCGAGGCTTGCTTATATGATATTGACATTAACACGTTGAGCGCGCGCGAAAATTTTTGGTTATTTTTTCAGGCAAGTCGGACAGTTTTGAGGCTTTTCATCCTGGAGCGCCATTTTCATGCTCACTGATATGATGTGATATCTGCTGTTTACGTTACAAATTCAAACAGGCGCGTAGCGAGGAATTTGTCAAGGGAGGGGCGAAGCCTGTAGGCAAATTATCTAAGCGTAGCGCCACCATGAGTTGGCGCGAAGTGTACAAGAAAATTTTGGCCGAAAATGCCTCCCAGATCGCTGGAAATGGCACTACCCAGGACCATTTGTTAGCGCGAAGCGTACAAGCAAATTTTGGCCAAAAATGGCTCCCAGATCGCTGGAAATGACACTTCCCAGGCCTTGTAAGTTGCATCTAAGCACTTTCTATTTTGAAATTACTTAGCGATATCATTTAAAACAATGCTGAATGGGGGGGGGGGCGGGCGGTCGCCCCCATCCCAAAAATCGTCATGTTCCCAGACGACGCTGTCGAGTTCGAGACCAGCCACAGTTGCATGTTTCATAGCACAATTCTACACACGCGTTATGATAGACCATATATAGTATATATATAGATCATTAGTGAGAGAGGAAAATGGAAACGTCAAAAAATGGAGTTGTCGGTGTAAGGGGTAGGGTGAGTCACACATTTACGAAATCATTGATCCGTCACTGGCTACCCTTCAGCGCTGTAATGATGTCACTGTTCCTCTTTCTCTTCCCGATGTCTTCGCGTTTTTCTTTTACTCCCTCCTTTTCTCCTTTTTCTCTCTTCCTTCATTTTCTTTTCCCTTCCTTCCTCTCCTCCTCCTCTTTTTCCCCCTTTTTTCCTTTTTTCTTCTCTTTTTTTTCTCTCCTCTTTTTCTTACCCGGGGCGCGCGCGCCCCCAACGCCCCCCCCTGGATACGCACCTGCTATATAACAACCTTATGAACGGAATGTCAGTATAATATTATTGACGTATTTTTCTGTGTGGTTTAAGGTGTCAATGTCTTACAGTTTGGCGTTCTCATGACATTTTGCCATTATTTGACCTCTACCGCGTTCGTTGAACCTATACTGAAGAAAAGGCGTCTTTTCCCCTTTGATCATAGGCAAGAATAACAATTATATTGTTTGTACAAGTGTGACAAAAACCATCCTTCCCACATCCTTTTCCCCACCCCACCCCTACCCTTCATCCTCTTCCTCATCATCCATGCTCAGCCCCATTCCCCATCCTTCCCATCCTCCCCATCCTCCCACCCCTTCCCCACACAACTACCTCGCGATCGTCGTGGGTCTAAGCCTAATGAACGCATACGAGATAATTCAGTTTACGAAATATATATATATATATATATATATATATATATATATATTATTGCGCATGTCTGTAACTATGCGTTCATCTCTGTGCGATATTTTGATCATCTTTTGGCTGCCTTCGGTGCAGAGAGAAAATTCAAACAATTTAATTTATCTGATCAGCGATAGATTTCTTTGAAATGCAAAGTAGGCTCTAATCATCAAAAAACAGCATTAATAGGTGATTTCGAATTCACAGTGGTTGCTTTTCCCTCTAAATGACACCAAAACGGGGGAAACAATGTTCTTGGTTTCGTAACTTTAGCTTCATTAGTAATTATCGCGTTGAAAGATATATTTAGGAAACCTTTAACCGATTTTCAAGGAAATTTTTGCAACGTGTACTCATCAGTGTTCATGATAAGGAATATATTATTTCCTAAAGCGACTGTTTAAGTCAAATGACGTATTTCCATTTCAAAGAGGCCTTTGAGGAGTCATATCCTTTTGTTTACTCGTTACAGCTGTTATACTTTTACAAAGATTTCTATCCTGCTATAGGTAGTTATTAAAACAACCAAAAAAAAACACATAACCAAAAAAAAAAAAAAAAAAAGGTAGATGTTGTTGTCCTATGAAAATTGAATTACCATTAGTCGTCTGAATTATCAGTAGAATAGGATTAGTGTATTCCATGAAGAAAGTGAACCGCATTTTGCTGTGATGTCATTTGTGACGTCATTGTGGACGACGTCAACAAGCACACACACACACACACACACATATATATATATACATATATATATATATACATATATATATATATATATATACATATACAAATATATATACAAATATTTATACATATTTATATCTAACACAAAATTCAAACAGAACTTAAATGACACATTGAAACTGTTTTTTTTTTCTGATTATGTTTCTTCACAAAGGTGTGCATCACACCTATGACTTGATTACCATGCATGTAGGCTCAATTTCATTCGAAGCATTTCAAGTGAAGTCAAATCTTAATGATCATTTCTGAATAAATATTGGCAGTTGTAAGACAAGAATAATAAGGTACCGGTTCAGATGAACATGATATTGACACAGGGCACATCTGGTTCCGAACATGTATGGCAATAGGTGTGTTGATGTGTTAAATTTCTCGCCTGATATCCACACCTAAGTGACCTACCAGCCACACTCAGCAGTTTCCCAACATTTCTTTTGCTTTCAATATGCAATGAAGATTTTGGCAATAATAAGCACACATGCAACTAGTTTTCAACGACGGCTTTTTCGTATCTTTAACAGCGCCATCTATTCACATTCGAGCGTTTGTCTTTTCTGTACTGGTTGCGCAGTCGATTTTGTGTGCACCGTCTTGCACGACTAAACTATTATGTATGGTTTAATTCTGGTTTTATGTACAATAATAGTTAACAGATGGGAATCAGGGTAGGGGAGAGAGGAAGATGAAGGGGGTGGGGAGAGGTAGAAAGAAGGGGAAAGGGAAGGGAAGGAACTGGCTGGAGGATTGGCTTGCGAATGAGACCCTAAAAAGCAACGCAAAACAACCACATTATTCATGTTCTAGTGCGAAAAAATAACATGGATGATGTAAACAAACAACGATAAAATGTAATATATTACTAGAGATATAAAGTGTGGACTTAGTACGAGATATGCACTTCTCTCAATCAAGTAGGTATACTAAGAACTATGTGGACGTATTACGAGATATGCACTTCTCTCAAGTAGGTATACTAAGAACTATGTGGACTTATTACGAGATACGTTCTCCTCACAATAAAGTAGGTATACCAAGAACTACGTGGACTTATTATGAGATACACACGCCTCACAATCAAGTATCTATATACTGAGAACTATGTAGACATGTTACGAGATACGCAATTCTCTCAATCAAGTATCTATACTAAGAACTATGTGGTCTTATTACAAGATACACACGCCTCACAATCAAGTATATACATATACTGAGAACTATATATGTAGACTTGTTACGAGATACGCAATTCTCTCAATCAAGTATCTATACTAAGAACTACGTGGACTTATTATGAGATACACACGCCTCACAATCAAGTATCTATATACTGAGAACTATGTAGACTTGTTACGACATACACACTGCTCACAATCAAATAGGTATACTAAGAACTATGTGGTCTTATTACGAGATACACACTCCTCACAAGCAAGAAGGTATACTAAGAATTAAGTGGACTTATTATGAGATACATACGCCTCACAATCAAGTTTCTATATTCTGAGAACTATGTGGACTTATTACGAGATACACACGCCTCACAATCAAGTAGGTATACTAAGAACTATATGGACTTGTTATGAGATACACACGCCTCACAATCAAGTATCGATATACAATGTGGACTTATACGCATCAACCAAAAGCGAGTTTTTCTCACAGCTGCACATTGCGCAAACACTGTATGTATATACACATATATTAACTGAGTGTACCGTGAATAAGATAGAAACACATTGCCTGGCTACGTTGTGTGACAGCCATGCAGTTGCGTGCTCTCAAATTTATATCTGACTGCAGCGGGGTCCTTCCAAAGGTTAATAAATTAAATCTCACTTCTTTCACAATTCGCAATATATTCTACATAATAGTTAACGAGTTCTTAAAACGTTCGTATCTTTTAGTATCACAGGTTTTTCCTTGCTGACTATTGGTTTCTTTCGCACTGTAGAACTGTAGTACCAATTCAAGTCAAACCGCTTATTCGAATAAGTATTTTCTGATTTGTCACAGAATGGTAAACTTATTCGTATCTTCCACACTTGTAAAATTGCACAGTTATAAAGTAAATAAGTAGGTTTGCCGTTGAAGGATTTTTTTTTGGCAAAACCATATGAAAACGTTAATTCTTTTGGCCCCTCTCTCAATTCCAGGGCCCTTACAACGGGAAGGGTGTTTGGGGGGGGGGGGTGGATTCCTTAAAAATGGTTTACTTCGAATTGCAGACGCATGCAAATTAAGTAGTATACACTGGCATTACTACTACAAAAATTATCGTAAAAAGTAATGGAAATGATAGCACCATTTTCCATCTAAGAATTATTAGCCACATAAAAATTTCTCCCGTCCCGTTTTTCCACGTTTAACCCTCACCCGTAGACCCCTCCCAAGGACGGACATCAACCAACCTTTCACAAAAAAAAAAAAAAAAAATGGAACTGGTTTCGGGCTCGCTTAATATTATGAGCAAATTGACAGATGTGAGCAGCAACATTCCATCATAAACGAACCTATCAGAAATGCATTACTTTACGTAAACTGTGTTTGCGATTCGTTCATTACGACCCTTACAGTAATCTAGTAATAGTAATTCGTAATCAAATCGATTTCTCAAGACCTAAACGTATATATAATCAAGTAGAAATGATGTCTTGTGACGTCATCTGACGTAATTTACATATTGCTGATGGAAACCCTTAAATGGTTAATTTAATTCCCTGACCACACAAAACAGCCGACTAAATAACATTATACAAGCTCTGATTACCATGCAAACCTTAATGTGTTTCATTGTACACATCCTTCCGCCATTAAATGCAGCGACGCGAAGCAATCAATACAACACTTTGCATAAGATTCTTGCTTGATAGATTTTCAAGAGAATTGTTTGTGTCAGAAAGCTATACTTTTTGTAAGCCTTGAGCCAAAAAGCAAGAAGGTTTTCGTAACAAAAGAAACAAAGAGAGTTACATCGAAAACAGGCCGTTTGATTGTTTATACAACGTTTAATATATGCATACACGCACAAACACACGTATATATATATATATATATATATATATATATATATATATATATATATATAAACTTTAAAGTGGCCATGACACGAAAATTTCAAAGTCCTATATTTTTGGGATCCATCAAAGAATGTTCTCTAGAACATGTATCAACCAATCTGCCAGTTTAAAACTTGATTTTTCAAGTCGAAAATTGAGAATGAATTTACCCTTTTCGGCGTTTGAAACTTTGTTTACTCGAAAATTTTCCGATTCGCATGACGTCATGTGACGTCACGTTTTGAACACATTTGTTGTCGCTGCTTTACGATCCTCCGAACATACCATTCACGTACACAGTAGACAAGTACACATACCACTAGTAGTTACTAAACAAAACACCGATCACAAGTGCGATATCAAATCAAAATTTCCTGTGAAATGGCGGATTCAGAACCAATTGCGGCAAGCGAAGTTCAAAGTGATAATGGTTCTTCACTAGGCAGTGAAATTGGGCTATAATTAGAGTGCCCTTTCTCATATTCGAAGCAGAGAGTGAAGGCGATGATCATTCCAATATTGAACCGAACGTTGAGGGTGGAGCGGAGGTGTTAGAACCGTATCAGTTCGAGCCTGTTAAACGAGCCGAAATTGAAGCTCCACAACATATCGAAACCATTGCAAGGAACATACAACGTGGTAAGAATTTATTAACGAAGCATTTAAAAACAAAATCCAGTCCATTTTGTGCATGTGTTGTTGGAATTCGCGGAACACCCTAAACCGTATTGTGCGTTGTGTTACGGTAACTTACAACCCATATGTAGAGTGTGTAGTACTAGTAGGGTTGGTTGCATACTGAAAGTTTGGCTCGGGGATGTAAGTTGCATTATGCAGCCATGCTAGGTAGGCATATGTGTTATTTCATACTCATTATTACTTGGCTAGTACTTTGGCCTGGAGTTTTGCAAATCAATTTTCTGAAACAAAAGAATGTTTCATGATACACGGAAGGTGTAAAATCACAACAAATGTAATCATAACTGTACATTGTATGCCTGCTTGTTATTGTGGACATCATGGCCAACATTAATACATTTTGAACTTTCATAAATTTTTTCCCAGGCAGTATAGATACATAGCCTACGGTCAACAGGTTCAATGATACTTGGGGTTCCTAGCAAGACACGTCAGGGTTGTGCTACCATCATGTGCAGTCCAAAGGATCAGAAGTGATTTTCCAGCCAATGGTCATTACACTGGATTCAAGTTGCCAGGAGAAAACTCATTGTATAGGAAGCCTTGGTTGAGAAATTCCTCCAGAAACACCTTTTCTAAACTACGATTGTGTTGGATTATCAATCCGTCAGGGTTCCCTCAGTGTTGATATATTGAAATTCAAGACTTTTAATTCAGGATGAAAAGGTTATTTTCCAGACCCAACATCAACAATGAAAGAAAAGGCATGTTTTGAAGCATTTGGACACAAGTATTGGCGTGACCGTGATGTCATATAATATGTGCATAAGGGAACGGACATTGACCTTTTTAGGGGCATTTACCTCCCAGACGTTTGATTCGTACCTTTAATCTGGAAGCCAAAATATCCATATCACCAATGATATTTGACAGAAAAGTCATAATAAAGACCAATGGAGGCAGCAGAACTCTTGAATGTTTAGACTTTGTTTCTTCAGCAGCAGCTGGTTTGTTTTGTAGTCTTTCTTCAAAAACTCAGCAGTACACCCTGTTAATGGTCTTCGATTGTTTTAATGCGTGTGATGCTGTGTTTCACATTGCCCATCAGTGTTGTACGTGTCGTCGTGCTTGTGTAACATTTTTGCATGTGAGTTACTTCGTGCAGTGTTTCTTGGTTTAAATAACCCTTTATTGTATTTGCTTCTGGATTATTCTAATTAATTTGTCACAACAACGATTGATAGCGATGGACATGCAACTGCTTTGTAGGCTTAAAGCCAAAAAATTCATGTAAGTTGTTTTCTTTTAACCTCCTTTGATGTCACAAATTACATTAGTGTAATTTAAGAATGATAATGTTTATGGAAAGTACAGTTTTACTTTTATGTCATATAATACAATGATTGTTGTTAATGTTAGTTCAGATTGTCCAGAATGACTGTCTAGAACTGATATTGAATAAATTTTGCTCAATGATTTAACACTTGAACTATGTTGTGTGAATTTTTGGCTCTGTGACTTTAAAATAAATCGCTTTGAGATTTAATTAAACACCCTTTGGAATAAAATCTTTTTACCTACCTAGTATTTTGACCCATCCCCATTACCCCCACTCCCTCCACAACATAAAAAATGGTTTTCCTGGAATAGGAATAAGAAATTATTGCTATAACTAACTGATCCAGCATATTCCAGAAATAAATTGGGGCACTGAGATTTGTTCACAAGAAGATGTAACCCATCGCTTCTGAAGCTAACCTCATAGCTTATTAGTATACAATAGAGCAATGAAGGGGGTGTTAATTTAGATGATACAGTAAAATCTCTTCGTCTATTGCGACTTCAGTGTAGTAACGCTAATACTATAGTACTACTAGTGCTCAGCGCGCTACCTCCTAAGGATCGCCACTTGCCCCATTGGAGGTTTCCTGTTCCCCGATCTGGTCTTCAGAGTAGTTTTTTGTGGATTACTTGACAGAAGAATGACTCTTTTATGTCGAACCGTTAAAGTCCATTTGTTTTATTTCATAACAAAAAGGAGGGATCGTAGTATGCTTCCGTGAAGTGTTCGCTTCATTCGGAGCTGCATACTGGCTAGGCCCAGTGAAATCGGCGCTGGTGTTGTGCACTAACTTGGTTATAATCGCCGTGTTTTTTTCGTCCTTCAGCCATGGATGAAGGCTAATTGCATGGGTAATGATATTTATGCAGCCCCCAACAACACAACGGACCGGCATTTCTCTCGGATAGTTTACAACAGTTGTAAAAAAAACTTGAAATTACTAACGATATAGCGTAATACAGTGGTTGTTTTATCAGTGTAAATGTGCGTGTACTGTATATGGAACGGTATGATCGTCGCGCATCCGATACATGCCTGGGCTTTGCACGTGTGTTCCTAACATGACGTCATCATTGTCTTGTTGTGAAATCGCATTCTCAGATATCTATTTTCGAATGCGAATATTAAAACGTTAATTACTAATTAGTCCTTGAGGTTTTCAAGGTGTTGAGGATAGTTTTGAACATAGATTTTCTCATAGATTCAGAGGAAGTTACTCTCGATGAGTTGGATTTTTCGTGTCATGGCCTCTTTAAGTATTTTTTTTTCAATTTTGTCACTTTACTACTAAATATTATCGTTATTTGCTACGATTTTACAAACTTACGTAAAGACAGGAAATAAATAATTAACCAGTCAGATGTTAAGAAATGAGCTCCGAATACCACACTTAATATACTATACTTTGGTATAGATAGGTGTAACCTTGTAAACATCTCCAATCCTTAATCTGATTAACTTTTGCATCGTCACGGCAGATTTCGTTATGTGTTTGGTTAAATGATGGGTATATATATATATATATATATACTAAAGATTCATAGTACGTAAGTTAAAAGGACTCTAAAATGTTAAGTGCATAACAGATACAAAAGAAGGTCAATGGCGATCTTCAAGCCTTGTTATTCCTTGACTATATATAAAAATAGATACATATAAATATGTAACTATATATATATATATATATATATATATATATATATATATATATATATATATATATATATAAATTTATTACTGAATTTAGACATATGTTAAATTTGAAACTGAACGCCTGATACATGCATTTAATCTCGAGGAATGGGCTAACATTTTTGCAAGAGAAGTAAATATTCATGATTGGGTTGTGAGTATACTAATTATATATACGGTACCGAAGAAGAGTCTTATACAATATGGATCGCATATAATGAGGCATTTACTGCGGCCCGCTCGGAGTCTGCAAATATGGCCTACTTGTGGCAGGGTATTTCAACATAACATATGAACAACACGTCATCATTTCTGTAGTGTTCCTCAGATTACGATATATTAAATATCCATTTTGGTCACAGAATCGAATTAGTGAATGCGTCTCTAAGTTTTGCGGCACGTGGATCGGGTTCAAATTTGCTTTTGGGGAGGGGGTGGGGTGGGGTGGGGAGGTGGGGGAGGGCATTATATCATGTTTTTCCTCTTGTTCTTATACATCTGTAAGTCTCTTGTGCAAAATCCAAGGAGATATAGAGAAATGAACTGACGGTAAAACTGTATACCGCCACATCGTCACACCACACATCGCCACAACCAACATCGCCACACCACACACCGCCACACGGCGGGAGCATGTATACACTGAAACTATCAATTCGCCTGCAACTTTACCGTATTAAAAGCTCAACATGTGCCGTTCGTTTTGTGTCTCATCATTTACCAAATCTTATCTCTCACGCCACGTGCCCTCCAACCCCAGGTATACCCCGAATATGTAACAGGTCACGTGATTAATTAAATTCTCGCTAATTCTTCTTCTACTGCAGGCAAGATTTTTTTTTTCCTATACGGGAACACACATCCCGGACTTTTTTTTACATAAAAGGTGAAACTGCGTTGATTTATAACCAATTTCCTCTCGGATCCGAAAAGGCAGATAAGAACCAAGCGATCTGTTAAAATTTATCATCAGTAACTTCCTGCCGCGCGTAATAAATTGTACGTGTATATAGTTTCATGGTTTACAACAGCGATGGTTTACGAAGCTATTTTCTATCTTTGTGGTCCACCAGCTTCATATACTGAATAATTATCCTAATATCGTCATATATAGATTGCACTTACACACAATGAAGATATATATTATATTTCACCTAGCTCTAACAGGGTTTGTCGTTGCTGAAGTACCGATGCAGGATGGTTAATGATGTTATCGAGTTGATTGCCATGTTGATGGATCTAAATTAATTATCCAGACCTGAGTTTGTGAGTTTGGTTGTACTTCTTTTCAATTTCTAGCCAAACTATATACTAATCACAAACAATCACGTATATAGTTGAATTACCGCATGATCTAACTATATGATTACAGTCAACATTTTTGCCTTCTCATATGAGTTAGAGATAGCAAACCAATTAGTTCAATACTTACAGAAAAAGGAGGGAGGGGATATGGGAAGGGGGGGGGGAGGAAACGTAACAGACTGTCAGGCCGCGTCATGACCAGAATAAAAAACATCTGCACAAAATAGGAAATAAAAAAGGGTTGTCTGAGGGAGCTCTTAGCTGATGTCTTGTCAAGATGAAACATAAACACTGAAGTAAAACAAAAACCCCTCCCCATCAAAAACTCTAAAAACAAAGTAAAGCCCCCTCCCCACCCTACCCACCCTACCCACCCTCCTTCAAATAATGTGGGAAAGAGGTCGTGACCAGAATAAATTACACCTACACACACACACACACACAAATGAAACAATAATGACTGTTGCTTCCGTTCAGTTGTCTTGTAAAGAAAATCATTGCAATATCTTCTTTTTTTTGTCTAAATGCTTGCAGGTAAGTACAAGGGCAATTAACCCAAATAAAAAAAAGTATATTAAAAATAATATATATGCCCGGATTGTTTCAACTTGAAGAGGCGTTTAAACACACATATATCAAATAGAGATGTTTTAACGTTCAACATGAAAGTTTCTGCAACAAGGAGGGCATGTAGCCATTAATTGTCTCCGATCCGATTAGATTTGACATTTCGAAAACGAGACAGATTTTTCGCTTCACTGGAAATAACAATAACAAGACAGGTGTCATTTACATCACGTCTATTGTTCCTCTTTATATATATATATATATATATATATATATATATATATATATATATATATATATATATATATATAGATATAGATATATATAGATATATATGTATGATATGGTATATGTATGATTAATTTTGCCTGCTTGCAATGTTTAAGTTTTGCAAAACTGTTTATGCGAATTTAAGTGAGAATTATGCCGTTTACATACAAATCATATACACACCATATTAATCGAGACAATTTTCATTACTTTGATTTAATATATATAAGACAAGCATACGTTAGTTGTGTTATTATATGTTATTATAATATGGCAAGCTTATCTATCTATGTATATATATATATTATACGTTGTGACGTAAGTAGTTTATACAGAAATATATAATATATTTTCATACTGACATTAAAAACTTTATATAGAACATTTTCATTTGATGTATCGAATGTATTGATGAAATAATAGGTAAGCTATGTTTGTCGTTGCATGGTTTTCATGTATACGAAGCGATATTCGTGCAAAGACAAATAATAATAATATAATATTGTTTTTTTTTTAATTACATTTTGGCCAACAAGTGGCATGATCAAATTAACAAGGCATATGTGTATTCCATGTTGATAAGGTAATGTGCACTTAAGTCATTCTACGTTGGTAATACATGTCCACTTAAGTCATTCTATATGTCCACACACATACACACATGCACACACACACATGTGAACTGTTATCTTCAATACAATGAACAACATACTTTTCCTATAGCTATCGTGTGCTTCATGCCCCCTTAATTGTGCCGGATATTTCCACTGAAGTTTTTCCAAATAAAAACAAAAATGCACAAAAAATCAAGCAAAAAAATAAATACAAAAATAAAACAAAAAAAGAAGAAAAAAATAAGAAGAAATAGACAAGTAGGTTGTATACACGAGTGAATAGCAACTGTATCTAAATAGACAATACGGAAATTGTCTGTCACATATTTTACAGTGAAACTTATGTATGTACATCTACAGTAGATAGCAAAAAACGTGGAGCCTTTCCGCTCGCGTCGAGGAGACCGGTGATAAATTATCCTCTCGACCTCGTTCGTGTTGAATTCTATCTTATACATATATATGTACCGATTGGATGTTTAGTCGTAAATCAAAAGGGAACTGTATACTCTCTGGAAATATAGAGGCATATAGACCGGCCGACTATCGAAAAAGAAAAAGAAGCTTCCCTTGGGAAAGCCCTAAAGAAGATGAATTTGACTGGTGATCACGGCCGAGTGTTTCAGATACAACCAGCAAGTTGGAAACGATTATGCGTCTCAGCTGTTTACAAATGGCGCTAATTTCTTGAGTTCATATTTAAATTTGTCGTGGAATTGTAGGCATGGATTTTATTTATGGTAAATAAGTGCATTATGGAAAGAAAAAAAAAGGACTTGAAATATATATTTTAAAAAACAAAATATGATAGTAACCAACCTAAAAAACAAAGAAAAGAGAAAGAAATCTGCGATTATTAGTAAAGATAGAAAATCAGGGAGGCTCGCCTCAACCGATGATCTGGTTATATTGCATGTACGACCAGTGCTTGTGTATAAGGCATTGTAGCAGTTTTCCCGTGCATTGTTGCATGATATATGAAACCGGAAAAACTATACAAACAAAACGGAATTTGTCACTGAATATCGCAATATTGGGATATTGAAGCCATCTTGTATAGTTCTCTTGAGAGTACAACTGATTCAGTACAGCAATACTTTTGAACCTCTCCATTTAGTTCTTTTAGATCTGCATACCAGGGATATTTATTCCTTTGCCTTTGCTCATTACTTTACATATATAGTACGTTCATATATGATATCATGAATATATTTATTACCTAAGTATAGGAAAGCTGCTGATGTAACCCAAACTTCCTTCTTTGCATTTACCTATCTCAATCAAAACTAGGTAAGATTCCCTTCTCTGGGCAGAGTAAAGGGTCTAAAATTCAAATCGGCCAGCGGTTCTCAATCATTCATTCGGCGGTGTATATCAACTGGTTACTGTTAGTATCATATCGTATTGCTATATGTGGGTCAACGGGGTAGTGGTGTTTGGTGGGTGGGGGGGGGGGGGGGGTTGGAAGCCACCTTTAAATTACGTAAATTACGTAAAACAATACATATTTTCGCTATGATGACATGAGGAGGTGGGGTGGGAGTGGTTTACACTAAGTGGCGATACTCAAGACGAGATACTGCATCGTTCTATCGGTTCCCTACCAAAGATCAAATGCGAAGCCTTCACCCATGTTACATACCGTTACCAGAACATGCGATCGCCGTCTATAATCAGCATCATGAAAATTTCACTCCATACATTAGGAACCTCAATTTAGCGAGATTTCATTCACCAAAACTCGCGTGAGAAGTTTGAGTGGGAATCTTAAAGCAAAACTGAAAATGTTCACGCCTCTCTGGTTTTTTATCATCAATTTTCATTTTCCACTTTATAGCATTCAATAACTCGATAATGATTATGGTGGTACGGGCAGTGATCCTGAAATACATACTTTTTCTTTTCGTATGAGGAACCCCCCCCCCCCCCCCTCCTATCTGTTTAATTATGAATCATACATTATACAGCTTATTTCGAAATATTATGACTCATATTTAACATGCCATCCTTAAAAAAAAAAAATATGAAAGGAACACGAGAAGAGGAGTAAAATGATTCAGATCGTATCGGCACTGTGACGTCACAGATTTACAAAAATACAGCCCTCAGATATGACTTTAAAATGAATACAGAAAGACGTTTCTTAATTCTATATCTAGGACTTAATCATAACAAATATTAATGTCATATAAAACTTGAAGGTGAGAGTTCCGGCTTTTGTCTCACTAAAGCCTACAAGTAAACAAACATTTTATACATAACAGTGGTTTGGCAAATAAACATTGAAAAACAAATCAATCTGCACCCCATTATACATACGTAGAGCAATTGAAGATATTCTTTACGTGTATGTATAAGCGATTTTCACAAAATTTTCACTCGTTCACTCAGACAAGGCCCCAGAAATGAAGGGGACCCCCCCAAAAAAAAGAACAACCCAACATAGAGTACATATGGGGTATCATGGGTGCGATATATTGGCACACGCATGGAAACACAATATCTCGAATTATGTAACGAGCTGTTATATGAATGGATCATCAATATATTTGCGCACCTCATTTAAGAGGCGAAAAAAAAAGGTAATTTGTACATGTGATCTATATAAAAGGTGAACACGTCTATACAAATCATGAGAGCTGGGGTGGGTGGGTGGGTGGGTGGGTGGGTGGGTGGGTGGGGGGGAGAGGAAACCCAGGGACGAGGCCAAGGCCTTTTCAAAAATGTTTGACCATACAAATTAGTTACACGCAGAGCTTTATCATAGGGTATACAGCACGCTACGAACTTGGGCATTTCTTATTACTATCGCTTCTCTTAACCCACATCTATTCTGTTACAAATTTCGGTGTCTACAGACACTTGCGTCAACCCCCCCCCCCCCCCACCCACCTCCTCTTTCCGAGAAATCATGTATCAGTCTTTCGAGTCTATACCTACTTCCATATGCAGAGATTTCTTATTATGGGATTAACACAGTGGATGTCTGTACCAGCGGTTCTTAATATATTCAATAAATCGAATGCTACTGCACATTTCATTATCCTCTCAGAGCGCTGCTGGCTGTCGAATGCTTACTGGTAATTATGCACTATGAAAAAAACGCGCAACAGGATAGCTTCCATTTACCTATCGATTTGGCCTACATAAAAAGCGACCGTGCCGCAATGATTCATCTAATGGCAAGCCAATCTCTAGAGTAAATGTATATATACGTTACACTTTCTTGTTTGGGTTCCCAATCCGTGGACTTGTTTAGAGATGACGATGACTCGGTTAAAAGTCCCCCCCCCCCCACACACACATCCTTGCCCCTCCACGAAATATAATAATAATAATAATAATAATTAAAAAGGCTTATAAGCACAACTACTACAAAAAAATATGTTCATCATGTTTAGATCTATCCGTCTTCCATGCCATGAAAATGACTAAGCATAAGGTGTGGTTCTTTTTCTCCTCTTAAATTCAGTTTTTTTTATATTTTATTAGCTTGCGCTGTTTTCTTCTTGTTATGCGGGACATTAAACAACAAGTAAAGTTCATACAAACAAAGACTTGATTTAAGCCTACTGGAGCATAAATTGCTAATAACAAAAAATAAGATAGTTGCATAAATATAAAAAAAAAAATAGTCTCGTTGAAACCTTGAAGTTCCTCATGGAAAACATAAACTTGCTTTGA